>NC_073692.1:66768870-66948000 GCF_029784155.1 Uranotaenia lowii | reverse complement strand
TTTCTGCAGTGTGGACGCTACTGTTTAAGAGCTGAGCACAGTTTATAACTTGTTTAGCGGTAATGAGGGACCCTAGGGAAATATGTCAATCGATAGGCGTGAAGTATGCGTTTGTATAGAACAAAACTAAAGATCAACAAAAAGCGGGAACGAAAATAACGCGGGACGAAATACCGCGTAAAAAAACCTCTTTGTATACAGAACAGAACAACATCTAAGAAATATTGAATTAAGTGCCCAAAGGGAATATTTAGTTAAATTAAGAGCTGTTGGAAAATGTTAAAAAATGATTTGTTAAAATATTGATTTGGTTAAAATAACAGCTTACTTTTAGAGAATTGATGTAAGATTAAAATTACGAAGAGCAGATAAAAGAAATAGTTCAGGATCGTATTTCACCTGGAACTACTAATGTAAGTTAAAATATTCAAAACTATTGCACCTTATATTTACAATAAAATTTTCAGTTTTGAGCTGCATTATAAAAATCTGCTACAATTGGTGGTTTCTAGATTCGATCCGAACAAAGACATCCGAACATAGAGATCCGAACATTGACATTTATTTTAAACAGATTTTAAAATAAAATTTTGGTGCTACTGAAATAAGATTTCTAACGCAAGTTTAAGGAAATATCTGAACGTTGATAATAAGAATTGCTATTTATTTATCACGTGAAAATACTAAATTTGTCAAAGTTTGGTGAGTATCAAAGATTTTCGCAGATTTTTTTTTATCAATCTCAGAATAACCATATAGGTTTTGTCAAGAACATATATTTTTCTGCCGGCAATTTTAATGCTTAGTTTCACTTGCTATTTTCTATCATTTTGCAGTAGAAACGGGAGGGATTTTCGGGGTTAACATCGAGGTCCAGGAAAATCGAGTAAGGTATTTCACTCAACAATCAAAATTTCCAGTTCCTAATAAATTTTTTAAAGGATAAATAATGTTATTCAAGAGTACAATGTTTACTCAGATCAGATATCAAAACCTCCAAAACTTATCATTAGTTCAAAATTCTACCACAGTTTTTCAAAATTTTCTCACTTTATGGTTTCACTCTATCAAACTCAAAATGGTATTTTATTTAGAATTATTGAATTTCATTTTGAATCATCATTAGAAATTAAAAGTAAAAGGTTCTTTTGAAATCCTAAACAAAATTTGGTTTGCATTTCTTACGAATTTGATCCACGATTTTCGAAAACCGTATGCATTTTCAATTATTAGAAAATTATTTTACTTAAAGAGGATTATATAAAATTACAAACCATCCTGTGTTTTTGTTTCGGGAAATTCGAGATTGAATGTTCTTGAATTTATTTTTTATGCAGAATTCATTAATAAAAACTTCAAATTGGCGATCCAAAACTATTAACTCAGAACCAGATTCATTATTTGAAAATTGTGTTAAAATACAGTTCCACGAGACGGATTCAAAAAGTTTGAATAATTGATTAAGATTGAAAATCAAAAATTCAAAATTAAAATTACAAATTTTTGATCGAGGAGATTGAATGTAGATTTTGCATCTAGGCCCTTATTTTTAAATCTGATCCGGAATTCAAATTCAAAATTCGCATTGAAATTCGGAAACAGATTCAAAATTCAAATTTTGAATGCATGTTCAGAATCAACGTTCATCAAAATTCGGGTTCAGATTTCAGCTCGTGAAAGAGTTCGACATTCAAGATAAAAATATCAAAATAATTATTTTGTTGAGGAACTAAAATTGCAACTGATCGCAGACTTATCTGCAACTTCAATTTACAACTTGGGGTAGTCGTTTAGCCTAATGGCTAACGTGTTTGGTTTTAAGCCAGAGTTCCAGGGAGTGAATCCAATCACTATAGAATGAATCATCCAATAAGATGAAAATCCTTTAAACGAAAAGTGAATCTTATCTCACTATAATCAAGGTTAAGAAAATTTTGTGAGTCCTTGAACGTGAAATGAAGACAAAAATATCAAAATGAAACAATGTAACAAAAACCTTGAAAATTGTAATCGTTACGGAGTATAAAAAAGATCACAGAAACCATTCAACGGCTGAAAGCTCTTTACAAAGAAAAATAAAATAAACAACTTGCAGTTTTTTTTGTTTCGATTATATTCGTTTTAAAAACAATTTTGGTATTTTTGATTTAGTAAAAACCCTATTTCTGAACTTGGAAATAATCATCATAACACTTTTTTTTTTAATTCTTAATTATAGAGATTTTCAGCTGTCAGCTGGTTCATCTCTGAAAATATCGAAAAATGTGATCTTCATGTTTAAAAAATTCCATATTTTCTTGGTGGATTGTTTAACATTTTTAATATTGCAGTTTTAAAAATTAAAACTTCCAACTAAAATCTAAAATACGGATAGGATTTGCAATAAAAATTGAAAATTTGTTTTTTTTTTCATCGATGGAACTTGTTCAGAGTTTGATAGATTGAGTTTTAGTAAAAGAAATTGAAGTCTTCCGAAAATTGACGTTTTCTATGCTCTTGTCCAGTAACTTCAATTCATTAGACTCTGGAAGACGAATTTTGGTTTTTTGCCTGTTTTTTTATGATATCATTATCAAAACCAATGTTAATGTTTTTATAAAATTTATCACACTTTTTGATTATTTACAAATTTACCTGTATTTAAATATTCCTCCCGCTTCAAAATGGCGATTTATTTTTATTTAATTGTCCTGAAAATCCCTCCTATTTTTTTTTCAAAAGGGAAGTTTCTTCCATCTACAAATCTTCAAGTTACGTCGGGACTCAAGACAATCTAGAAACTCAGATGCCATGAAAAATAGTTCGCTTTTGAATAAGGTTTAAATTTAATTCCAAAGGATGTTTATTTTAATTTTATAATTTAACGAAAGAACTTTTTCTATGGAAGAGGTAGCAAAGCATACCGGGTCAGCTAGTTAATTATATTTATACGTTTAGGAATTTTTTGTTGTTAGTTTAGTTAAAATCGATTCATAAGTAACCGAAATTTCAGGTGAGCGATCTTATGTATTTTTTTCAGACATGGCTCTTATTGTTACTGAAACAGAAACTGTCCTTATTAACGCGTTTTGAATCTTATTTTCAGGGTTTACATGACCCAAAATTAACCATCTTAAATCGAAATTAAGAGAACGTCAAACAAATTTTTGAAAATCGGTTCGATACTTCAGTTATGATAGCCAAAATAGAAATCCGGTTCTGTCTGATCCTAACTGACAAATTGTTGCATTTTCAGCCCAGAAGGGAAAGTTTATTTAACTAGTTAAATCTTTTTTGAAGAATTGTGTGTATCTTTGAAACAAGAACCACAGATGAACAGATGTACAAGCTCGAATTAGAATATTCCAGAAACCTGAGTAAAACTTCTTATGCTGTTATTTAAAAAAGTTGATGTTATATTGACGGCTTGACGAGAAACAGTGCCATCTTTTGCGCCGTTAAAAAGTAATGTATCAACTTTTGAAGTATGTATCTCGTTTTCGGAAGGGCGCAATCGTAAATGTTTTCAAAAATAAATAAATGAAGGACGGCTTCAATTTGTTCCTATAAGTACAAAATACAATCAAATGTAACTTGCGAATTGGTAAACTTGGTAAATGAATTAAATTATTTTGTAAAGTTGAGTTCAAAATTTACAGTCCCACGTAGCAATACTGATTCTAGGCGTCCCAAAGCGAGCATTTTCACGTGAATATGTATATTTTTATAGTACAAAATTAAGTTTTCATGCTATTTTGAAGCAAACCATCTTTCATCTAAAATTTTCACTAAGCATCATCACAAATGTGTTCAGAAACTTCAACATACATTTTTTTGAAACTCGTCAAATAGTTATACGACCCCATCAAAAGTGACGGGATCTTTGTTGTTTTGTTTTGTTTACATGGCTTAATCAAAGGACAAAAAATTTATTCAAAACTTTCTTTGGGACTCACACACTTTTCAAGACTTAGCTGTACATCTGTTTATCTATGCTAGAACATCACGGAATAATGTAAACCCAGAAAATGGGGGACAATTGAGCGCGGAGTCGTAGTTCAAAATCTGAACTTATTTCGAATTTCGATCTTTGAAGCACCTTCCTGAAAACTGAAAGTTAGGGTATAATTTAATACCTTATTGAATCAATATCAAACCTTTAATCAATTTTCTTATCAAGGAAAAATTCGGGTTTTTGTATCTATGTATATTAAGCTTAAAAATCTTATAATTAATGGAAACAATTTTATTCGTTTAATCTATTTTTTTAAAGTTCAATTATTGGTGATCTGCTTGTCAATAGATCCAGTATCACTTGAGACAATCTCATTTGAAAGTTAACCCTTAGATCAGTTGTTGCAGCAAAAAACAAAAACTGTAAATATCGCAAATTACAACCGCAGCCAATTTGCATAAACAAATATTCCTCCACGCTACCGGCGGCTATTGTCAAACCATGAACCACGAACTTAACGGCGATAGAATCAGGATTAGGTATTGGTATAGAAATCACATTAAATTACCCAATCGCGCGCAAGTTCAAATTAACTGGAAAAATCGAGGCTGCACGTGAACTACGACGAGGCGTGCAACTACCGATTTCGACGAGGGCCTCGGAACCTACCTCAATGGACCTGCTCGTTCAACTTTGGCCATCGGAAAGCTATAACAACAATTGGCATCAAATTATGCTGATTTGGATATCCCTACTAACTAAGAAGCGTGTTATGCGCTCGGTCTTTCGGGTGGGTGGGAGTCTTTGGGTAACTGACTGAAGACCAGGTCAGCAAACGGCTTGGAAATTAAACCTGGCCGAGGTTGATGGCTGCCGAAAGGCTTTGAGCCGGCCAATCTGCATCCATTATCAGGTACTGCACACGGCCGAGAGAGAAGGCTCCGGTCATCTAAAAAAAAACTAGTCGGTCGTGGAACCGTTTCAATGACAAGCGCTCCTTGGAATAAACCTGCTCACCGACGGCTGTCAGTATTGTTTAAACTCTGGCCCCGAAAGGCCCCCCGGGACATATCAAGCATTGTAGCGTAGAGCCCAGCCAGCGAATAACAACGAATTTTCCGTTCCGTTTGTGCAATTGTGCAATCGTGATAAAGACCCTGTGCGAATGAATGATCTCAGGCCATAATATCGGCAAAAGGGCCAATACCGTAATTCAGCAGAATCCGGTGAGTACCTCGCCTCAGTCTGACTGATTGGTAATTGCTGTTGCGCTGCCCAAAGGGAAGTTTGTTTTTCTAGCCCATAAATAAGGGTCTGTTGACTATTAACAGCATAACTGAAAGAAATCCTTTCGTCTTAAAATATTTTCAAATTGAAAAATAAATAAATGGTTTTCTTCTGAACACAATAAGAACGCAAAAAAGTTCAAAGCGTAGCTTATGTTTGGATCTTATTCAACATTCAATTGAATCTTATTTCGAAAGTATCTCTAAAAAAGGTCTACAAATCGGATTTGCCAATGATTACCTTGATAAAATGGGATGAACATGGAAAGTTATTTCAACACACATGATGCTGGTCAGAAACTCGAATAAGGTCCCAAAGATGAAGACGCATTCGATTGCTCTATTTTTTATTTTTACAATTCATATATTTGAAACGGCTCGTACCGTAGGTTTTAAAAAGCCAATGTCTGGTTTGTATGATTACATTTCAAAGTTTTCGATCGATTTAGATAAAGTGAAAAAGAAAGTAGTAGTTATAAACAGAGATCAATACCTCAGAGAAAGAGAAAGATTTCGAGCATGTAAGCAATGCCTACGACAAATTTGACCATTTTTACAATTTTGACAATTTTGACAATTTTGTCAATTTTGACAATTTTGACAATTTTGACAATTTTGACAATTTTGACAATTTTGACAATTTTGACAATTTTGACAATTTTGACAATTTTGACAATTTTAACAATTTTGACAATTTTGACAATTTTGACAATTTTGACAATTTTGACAATTTTGACAATTTTGACAATTTTGACACTTTTGACAATTTTGACAATTTTGACAATTTTGACAATTTTGACAATTTTGACAATTTTGACAATTTTGACAATTTTGACAATTTTGACAATTTCAACAATTTTGACAATTTTGATAATTTTGATAATTTTGACAATTTTGACAATTTTGACAATTTTGAAAATTTTGATAATTTTGACAATTTTGACAATGTTGACAATTTTGACAATTTTGACAATTTTGACAATTTTGACAATTTTGACAATTTTGACAATTTTGACAATTTTGACAATTTTGACAATTTTGACAATTTTGACAATTTTGACAATTTTGACAATTTTGACAATTTTGACAATTTTGACAATTTTGACAATTTTGACAATTTTGACAATTTTGACAATTTTGACAATTTTGACAATTTTGACAATTTTGACAATTTTGACAATTTTGACAATTTTGACAATTTTGACAATTTTGACAATTTTGACAATTTTGACAATTTTGACAATTTTGACAATTTTGACAATTTTGACAATTTTGACAATTTTGACAATTTTGACAATTTTGACAATTTTGACAATTTCGACCGTTTTGCCATGTTTGACAATTTTGACATTTTGACAATTTTGACAATTTCGACCGTTTTGACAATTTTGACAATTTTGACATTTTGACAATTTTGACAATTTTGACAATTTTGACAATTTTGACAATTTTGACAATTTTGACAATTTTGACAATTTTGACAATTTTGACAATTTTGACAATTTTGACAATTTTGACAATTTTGACAATTTTGACAATTTTGACAATTTTGACAATTTGACAATTTTGACAATTTTGTCAATTTTGACAATTTTGACAATTTTGACAATTTTAACAATTTTAACAATTTTGACAATTTTGACAATTTTGACAATTTTGACAATTTTGACAATTTTGACAATTTTGACAATTTTGACAATTTTGACAATTTTGACAATTTTGACAATTTTGCCAATTTTGACAATTTTGACAATTTTGACAATTTTGACAATTTTGACAATTTTGACAATTTTGACAATTTTGACAATTTTGACAATTTTGACAATTTTGACAATTTTGACAATTTTGACAATTTTGACAATTTTGACAATTTTGACAATTTTGACAATTTTGACAATTTTGACAATTTTGACAATTTTGACAATTTTGACAATTTTGACAATTTTGACAATTTTGACAATTTTGACAATTTTGACAATTTTGACAATTTTGACAATTTTGACAATTTTGACAATTTTGACAATTTTGACAATTTTGACAATTTTGACAATTTTGACAATTTTGACAATTTTGACAATTTTGACAATTTTGACAATTTTGACAATTTTGACAATTTTGACAATTTTGACAATTTTGACAATTTTGACAATTTTGACAATTTTGACAATTGAGACAATTGAGACAATTTTGACAATTTTGACAATTTTGACAATTTTGACAATTTTGACAATTTTGACAATTTTGACAATTTTGACAATTTTGACAATTTTGGCAATTTTGACAATTTTGACAATTTTGACAATTTTGACAATTTTGACAATTTTGACAATTTTGACAATTTTGACAATTTTGACAATTTTGACAATTTTGACAATTTTGACAATTTTGACAATTTTGACAATTTTGACAATTTTGACAATTTTGACAATTTTGACAAAGTTGACAATTTTGACAATTTTGACAATTTTGACAATTTTGACAATTTTGACAATTTTGACAATTTTGACAATTTTGACAATTTTGACAATTTTGACAATTTTGACAATTTTGACAATTTTGACAATTTTGACAATTTTGACAATTTTGACAATTTTGACAATTTTGACAATTTTGACAATTTTGACAATTTTGACAATTTTGACAATTTTGACAATTTTGACAATTTTGACAATTTTGACAATTTTGACAATTTTGACAATTTTGACAATTTTTACAATTTTGACAATTTTGACAATTTTGACAATTTTGACAATTTTGACAATTTTGACAATTTTGACAATTTTGACAATTTTGACAATTTTGACACTTTTGACACTTTTGACAATTTTGACAATTTTGACAATTTTGACAATTTTGACAATTTTGACAATTTTGACAATTTTGACAATTTTGACAATTTTGATAGTTTTGACAATTTTGACAATTTTGACAATTTTGACAATTTTGACAATTTTGACAATTTTGACAATTTTGACAATTTTGAAAATTTTGACAATTTTGACAATTTTGACAATTTTGACAATTTTGACAATTTTGACAATTTTGACAATTTTGACAATTTTGACAATTTTGACAATTTTGACAATTTTGACAATTTTGACAATTTTGACACTTTTGACAATTTTGACAATTTTGACAATTTTGACAATTTTGACAATTTTGACAATTTTGACAATTTTGACACTTTTGATAATTTTGACAATTTTGACAATTTTGACAATTTTGACAATTTTGACAATTTTGAAAATTTTTACAATTTGGACAATTTTGACAATTTTGACAATTTTGACAATTTTGACAATTTTGACAATTTTGACAATTTTGACAATTTTGACAATTTTGACAATTTTGACAATTTTGACAATTTTGACAATTTTGACAATTTTGACAGTTTTGACAATTTTGACAATTTTGACAAAGTTGACAATTTTGACTATTTTGACAATTTTGACAATTTTGACAATTTTGACAATTTTGACAATTTTGACAATTTTGACAATTTTGACAATTTTGACAATTTTGACAATTTTGACAATTTTGACAATTTTGACAATTTTGACAATTTTGACAATTTTGACAATTTTGACAATTTTGACAATTTTGACAATTTTGACAATTTTGACAATTTTGACAATTTTGACAATTTTGACAATTTTGACAATTTTGACAATTTTGACAATTTTGACAATTTTGACAATTTTGACAATTTTGACAATTTTTACAATTTTGACAATTTTGACAATTTTGACAATTTTGACAATTTTGACAATTTTGACAATTTTGACAATTTTGACAATTTTGACAATTTTGACAATTTTGACACTTTTGACAATTTTGACAATTTTGACAATTTTGACAATTTTGACAATTTTGACAATTTTGACAATTTTGACAATTTTGACAATTTTGAAAATTTTTACAATTTGGACAATTTTGACAATTTTGACAATTTTGACAATTTTGACAATTTTGACAATTTTGACAATTTTGACAATTTTGACAATTTTGACAATTTTGACAATTTTGACAATTTTGACAATTTTGACAATTTTGACAATTTTGACAATTTTGACAATTTTGACAATTTTGACAATTTTGACAATTTTGACAATTTTGACAATTTTGACAATTTTGACAATTTTGACAATTTTGACAATTTTTACAATTTTGACAATTTTGACAATTTTGACAATTTTGACAATTTTGACAATTTTGACAATTTTGACAATTTTGACAATTTTGACAATTTTGACACTTTTGACAATTTTGACAATTTTGACAATTTTGACAATTTTGACAATTTTGACAATTTTGACAATTTTGACAATTTTGACAATTTTGAAAATTTTTACAATTTGGACAATTTTGACAATTTTGACAATTTTGACAATTTTGACAATTTTGACAATTTTGACAATTTTGACAATTTTGACAATTTTGACAATTTTGACAATTTTGACAATTGAGACAATTGAGACAATTTTGACAGTTCTGATAATTTTGATAATTTTGACAATTTTGACAATTTTGACAATTTTGACAATTTTGACAATTTTGACAATTTTGACAATTTTGGCAATTTTGACAATTTTGACAATTTTGACAATTTTGACAATTTTGACAATTTTGACAATTTTGACAATTTTGACAATTTTGACAATTTTGACAATTTTGACAATTTTGACAATTTTGACAAAGTTGACTATTTTGACAATTTTGACAATTTTGACAATTTTGACAATTTTGACAATTTTGACAATTTTGACAATTTTGACAATTTTGACAATTTTGACAATTTTGACAATTTTGACAATTTTGACAATTTTGACAATTTTGACAATTTTGACAATTTTGACAATTTTGACAATTTTGACAATTTTGACAATTTTGACAATTTTGACAATTTTGACAATTTTGACAATTTTGACAATTTTGACAATTTTGACAATTTTGACAATTTTTACAATTTTGACAATTTTGACAATTTTGACAATTTTGACAATTTTGACAATTTTGACAATTTTGACAATTTTGACACTTTTGACAATTTTGACAATTTTGACAATTTTGACAATTTTGACAATTTTGACAATTTTGACAATTTTGACAATTTTGACAATTTTGACAATTTTGACAATTTTGATAGTTTTGACAATTTTGACAATTTTGACAATTTTGACAATTTTGACAATTTTGACAATTTTGACAATTTTGACAATTTTGAAAATTTTGACAATTTTGACAATTTTGACAATTTTGACAATTTTGACAATTTTGACAATTTTGACAATTTTGACAATTTTGACAATTTTGACAATTTTGACAATTTTGACAATTTTGACAATTTTGACAATTTTGACAATTTTGACAATTTTGACAATTTTGACAATTTTGACAATTTTGACAATTTTTACAATTTTGACAATTTTGACAATTTTGACAATTTTGACAATTTTGACAATTTTGACAATTTTGACAATTTTGACAATTTTGACAATTTTGACAATTTTGACAATTTTTACAATTTTGACAATTTTGACAATTTTGACAATTTTGACAATTTTGACAATTTTGACAATTTTGACAATTTTGACAATTTTGACAATTTTGACACTTTTGACAATTTTGACAATTTTGACAATTTTGACAATTTTGACAATTTTGACAATTTTGACAATTTTGACAATTTTGACAATTTTGACAATTTTGACAATTTTGACAATTTTGACAATTTTGACAATTTTGACAATTTTGACAATTTTGACAATTTTGACAATTTTGACAAAGTTGACAATTTTGACTATTTTGACAATTTTGACAATTTTGACAATTTTGACAATTTTGACAATTTTGACAATTTTGACAATTTTGACAATTTTTACAATTTTGACAATTTTGACAATTTTGACAATTTTGACAATTTTGACAATTTTGACAATTTTGACAATTTTGACAATTTTGACAATTTTGACAATTTTGACAATTTTGACAATTTTGACAATTTTGACAATTTTGACAATTTTGACAATTTTGACAATTTTGACAATTTTGACAATTTTGACATTTTGACAGTTTTGACAATTTTGACAATTTTGACAATTTTGACAATTTTGACAATTTTGACAATTTTGACAATTTTGACAATTTTGACAATTTTGACAATTTTGACAATTTTGACAATTTTGACAATTTTGACAATTTTGACAATTTTGACAATTTTGACAATTTTGACAATTTTGACAATTTTGACAATTTTGACAATTTTGACAATTTTGATAATTTTGACAATTTCGACAATTTTGACAATTTTGACAATTTTGACAATTTTGACAATTTTGACAATTTTGACAATTTTGACAATTTTGACAATTTTGACAATTTTGACAATTTTGACAATTTTGACAATTTTGACAATTTTGACAATTTTGACAATTTTGACAATTTTGACAATTTTTACAATTTTGACAATTTTGACAATTTTGCCAATTTTGACAATTTTGACAATTTTGACAATTTTGACAATTTTGACAATTTTGACAATTTTGACAATTTTGACAATTTTGACAATTTTGACAATTTTGACAATTTTGACAATTTTGACAATTTTGACAATTTTGACAATTTCGACAATTTTGACAATTTTGACAATTTTGACAATTTTGACAATTTTGACAATTTTGACAATTTTGACAATTTTGACAATTTTGACAATTTTGACAATTTTGACAATTTTGACAATTTTGACAATTTTGACAATTTTGACAATTTTGACAATTTTGACAATTTTGACAATTTTGACAATTTTGACAATTTTGACAATTTTGACAATTTTGACAATTTTGACAATTTTGACAATTTTGACAATTTTGACAATTGAGACAATTGAGACAATTTTGACAGTTTTGACAATTTTGACAATTTTGACAATTTTGACAATTTTGACAATTTTGACAATTTTGACAATTTTGACAATTTTGACAATTTTGACAATTTTGACAATTTTGACAATTTTGACAATTTTGACAATTTTGACAATTTTGACAATTTTGACAATTTTGACAATTTTGACAATTTTGACAATTTTGACAAAGTTGACTATTTTGACAATTTTGACAATTTTGACAATTTTGACAATTTTGACAATTTTGACAATTTTGACAATTTTGACAATTTTGACAATTTTGACAATTTTGACAATTTTGACAATTTTGACAATTTTGACAATTTTGACAATTTTGACAATTTTGACAATTTTGACAATTTTGACAATTTTGACAATTTTGACAATTTTGACAATTTTGACAATTTTGACAATTTTTACAATTTTTACAATTTTGACAATTTTGACAATTTTGACAATTTTGACAATTTTGACAATTTTGACAATTTTGACAATTTTGACAATTTTGACAATTTTGACAATTTTGACAATTTTGACAATTTTGACAATTTTGACAATTTTGACAATTTTGACAATTTTGACAATTTTGACAATTTTGACAATTTTGACAATTTTGACAATTTTGACAATTTTGACAATTTTGACAATTTTGACAATTTTGACAATTTTGACAATTTTGACAATTTTGACAATTTTGACAATTTTGACAATTTTGACAATTTTGACAATTTTGACAATTTTGACAATTTTGACAATTTTGACAATTTTGACAATTTTGACAATTTTGACAATTTTGACAATTTTGACAATTTTGACAATTTTGACAATTTTGACAATTTTGACAATTTTGACAATTTTGACAATTTTGACAATTTTGACAATTTTGACAATTTTGACAATTTTGACAATTTTGACAATTTTGACAATTTTGACAATTTTGACAATTTTGACAATTTTGACAATTTTGACAATTTTGACAATTTTGACAATTTTGACAATTTTGACAATTTTGACAATTTTGACAATTTTGACAATTTTGACAATTTTGACAATTTTGAAATTTTGACAATTTTGACAATTTTGACAATTTTGACAATTTTGACAATTTTGACAATTTTGACAATTTTGACAATTTTGACAATTTTGACAATTTTGACAATTTTGACAATTTTGACAATTTTGACAATTTTGAAAATTTTTACAATTTGGACAATTTTGACAATTTTGACAATTTTGACAATTTTGACAATTTTGACAATTTTGACAATTTTGACAATTTTGACAATTTTGACAATTTTGACAATTTTGACAATTTTGACAATTTTGACAATTTTGACAATTTTGACAATTTTGACAATTTTGACAATTTTGACTATTTTGACAATTTTGACAATTTTGACAATTTTGACAATTTTGACAATTTTGACAATTTTGACAATTTTGACAATTTTGACAATTTTGACAATTTTGACAATTTTGACAATTTTGACAATTTTGACAATTTTGACAATTTTGACAATTTTGACAATTTTGACAATTTTGACATTTTGACAGTTTTGACAATTTTGACAATTTTGACAATTTTGACAATTTTGACAATTTTGACAATTTTGACAATTTTGACAATTTTGACAATTTTGACAATTCTGACAATTTTGACAATTTTGACAATTTTGACAATTTTGACAATTTTGACAATTTTGATAATTTTGACAATTTTGACAATTTTGACAATTTTGACAATTTTGACAATTTTGACAATTTTGACAATTTTGACAATTTTGACAATTTTGACAATTTTGACAATTTTGACAATTTTGACAATTTTGACAATTTTTACAATTTTGACAATTTTGACAATTTTGCCAATTTTGACAATTTTGACAATTTTGACAATTTTGACAATTTTGACAATTTTGACAATTTTGACAATTTTGACAATTTTGACAATTTTGACAATTTTGACAATTTTGACAATTTTGACAATTTTGACAATTTTGACAATTTTGACAATTTTGACAATTTTGACAATTTTGACAATTTTGACAATTTTGACAATTTTGACAATTTTGACAATTTTGACAATTTTGACAATTTTGACAATTTTGACAATTTCGACAATTTTGACAATTTTGACAATTTTGACAATTTTGACAATATTGACAATTTTGACAATTTTGACAATTTTGACAATTTTGACAATTTTGCAATTTTGACAATTTGGACAATTTTGACAATTTTTACAATTTTTACAATTTTGACAATTTTTACAATTTTTACAATTTTGACAATTTCGACAGTTTTGGCAATTTTCACAATTTTGACAGTTTTGACAATTTTGACAGTTTTGACAGTTTTGGCAATTTTGACAATTTTGACAATTTTGACAGTTTTGACAATTTTTACAGTTTTGACAATTTTGACAATTTTGACAATTTTGACAATTTTGACAATTTTGACAATTTTGACAATTTTGACAATTTTGACAATTTTGACAATTTTGACAATTTTGACAATTTTGACAATTTTGATAATTCTGACAATTTTGACAATTTTGACAATTTTGACAATTTTGACAATTTTAACAATTTTGACAATTTTGACAATTTTGACAGTTTGAACAATTTTTATCGTCAATATTTCATTATATATATTAACCTCTTTTACTCTGTATAGAAAAATGCATTTTAAACTAACTTCTCTAACCTCTTATCTACTTAAAAGTTAAACGATATTAAAAAGATAAAAACAGTGATGAGAAGGGAGAAAAAGGTAAAGGAAATTTTTTAAGAAACAAAATTATTTTGGTAGCATAAAATATACTTGGTCTTTATGTTTTCTCGATTGAAATTTTTTTAGTCGTTAGATCTAAGAGTTACCACCATTCTGGATCGATTTTTTGAAAAAAAAAAACCAATATCCTTAGTTTTCTAGAAGAAATGAAACATAAACCACGTCTATAAGCGATTAAGTCTGAACAGTTTTTACTGTTCAAGTAAGTTGAATTTTATCAGTTATATGTGAACCAATATTTATTAGAATTATATAGAAACGTATCTGTTCGTCGGTCTTAACATATTCATAAATTTAGGAAAAAAAATAGGTAAGGTCGTTAAAAACTTCAACCAAAAAAGTATCATGAAAACAACAAAATCAGTTATGAAATTACAGTTTTGGGTCAACTCATAAACTTTGCATGTTATAAGGTCGCTTTGGATATGATGGCTCTCGATTCCCCACCATTTTGCAAAATCCTAAAGAAATATTCTATCATTTTTCAAAACATTCAGAGCTCGATAAAACAAGTTTTAAAAAAATAAATGAAATTGCCTAATGATACGTTTGGTTTGTAGAAAAGCAAAACATTTTTTTTTAATGTCGTGCGAGGAAATGTATTATTAAACTAAGTTCACTACAATATGAAATCTCAATGGAAAATAATTTCCTTTGAAGAGATTCATTATTCGATATTTACTAATATACTATTTATTTATAGCTAATTTTATTATGTTATGTTATTTTATAAGATAAAATACAAACTACAAAATTTTTAAGATAATTTTCATGAAGATATGAAGCAAAGTGAATGAAAAAAAAGTGGCCCATGATATCCCACTCTTCCTACTGAAAGTCATGTTCCCTAGCCCTTGTGGTTATGCAATTTTGGAAAAAATGTCAAAAAATTGATAAATTTTTTCGTTGAACAAAAATTATTTAATACCTTAAAACTAAGCTTCCTTGAATTTTGCAAAGAAACAATGGCTTTTTGAAGGTTAATTTTCCCTCAAAGATAAGAAAACAGGAAAAGGGGTTTATACGCTTTTCCCAGGGATGATCTTGAGATTTGAACATCATTCTTTGATAACTATAAACATTTTTTATGTTTGGCAATTTGATTCAAAACTAGTAAGCTAGTTATCCTGAAGCAAAACTTCTTTCGTGTATCCAAAAAAACTTGATATCAACACATTATTTTTGGAAAATATTCGGCATTAGCTCGCTTTTTCAGAATTACATAATATTGATAAAACTGCTATTGGTTTTTTCAATTGAACGAAAAAAGGGAGAGAAGATAGACTATTTAATCTTTCATCATGTTTTAGGTTAATTGGACACTGTGTACGTGATTATGATAGTTCAGTTTCACGAATTAAATAGGTGGTTTGAAAACCACCGGAAGTGGTAAAACTGAACAGAAAAAAACTGAGTAGCTCGATGCCGTATTTAGCACTCGTCCATCTAAACTTTCATAGGTTTAAGCTTAAAGAATTTTGATTTTTTCAGTTGATATATTATTTTTATATCGAAATATCCTCATTTTTTTTAAGATTTACAATTTTTTAAATACTTTACACAACTTTTCAAAATAACTGGATAAATTTTCAACCTAAAAAAATTTCTATTCGCCGATCCAGTTGAGTGCTGATAATATTTCAACGACAAATAAGTCCATCGCAAGAAACATTCCACATCGGTTCATTTGATATCCCGTGGACCTGTTTACGGTCACCCAGATGCATCAAGTGCCAGGAACTTATCTCATCTCCAAGCCGGCTCCAGATGCCACAGTCAATCGACCACCGGCTAAGAATGCAAATAACACTCCTCAGTGCCATCCTCTTAGCAATTCCGTCGTCTTTCGCCCGTTCTCTGGTCGTGTTTATTGAAATGAATTACGATTATTAATAATCATCATAAAAGTTTCTGACGCTTTGCATCGCCATTATGCTCACCTTTTGCGATGGAACTTTGCCCATCCTTACACCGTTGTTGACCGTGGGCTTGATTGAAAAAGAGCACAAGAACTAACTTCGACCAGCTTGCCTCGGAGCTGAAAGTGAAACACAAATCTTAACTGGAGTGCAAGGTGAAAAACGAGAGCCCCCGAGGGGAGAGAAAATAGAAAGGAAATAAAAATATTTTTACAGCAGAAAATGTATTAATAAAATGCTATTTAACCACATTTCTCACCGGACCGAGAGGTTTTCACTCAGTTGGTGGAGGGATGCTAGGGCGTGTCAATAATCTTGGATCAATATGTTTATCCCTTGAAACAGTTATTAACCATTGATTTTAATTTTAAACGTGTTTTTTGAATCTTTGAAAAAATGTTATCTGCATCCAAAGACGAGGTTTCAAAATTTCAATGCCTCTCGGCGCTAGCTCTATGTCAAAAATGTATTATGTAATAAACCAAGGATGATATGATTGGAAAAGCACTACTAACTGACATAAAGGCTCAAGATCCCAAGCCAAAGTCATATGCATCAGCATGACCACTACATTCAAACGAAACAAAATAATCTTATAATGCCATTTTCATCTTATTGGATAATTAATCCCAGAAACAAGAAAATTAAAAAAAAACAGGTGACGGGTAGTGAGAATCGAACTCAAAACAACTTTTACCTTTCTCTTGACACATCTTCACCAGTATAACTTGAGCCAGATGATTAAAGAGAGTTGATTGTCATTGAAGACTGAGTCGATTTGAGGTCATTTTAAAGTTTTTTAAATCTTGGAGCCTGAAAACTTCGTTTTGGTTTAAAATTCTTATATGATTTTTTGCAGAATTTTAACGTTACGTTTTCATGAGTCAATATGACTTTTAAGTTTGCATGGGAAAATTGATTATTTTTTAACTAGAAAAATCAACATCATTTTTGTTTCTTCTGTAAAACTGAGCTTACTTATAAGTTTTGTGTAAATTTTCTGAAGGAAATTTTCCGCTGAACAACTTTGTTGAAGACAGTAACTTCGTATCTATTTAGGCGAAAACGTTATTAGATGTATAACAGGAATATGCCTTTTGACATTGAAAAACAATAAATTCAATTGACATCACTGCTGGGTGCCTATCGAAATATTGCATAAAAAGTAGTCATGACATACATCGCTTGACACCCAGCAGTGATGTCAATTCAATTTATAATTTTTCAATGTCAAAAGACATGCCCCTTTCAATAGTTGATGTCAAATAATATACGAAGTTTCGATTAGCTTAGCTTAGCTTGTTAGCTTAGCTTGTTTGACTACTCATATCCACCTTAAATCGTCAAAACCGAAATGCTTCAGTAATTTCAATTATCCAATTACAAACCAATTTTTTTTTTTATTTATTACTCAACTTAGTTGTTTGTTATCAATCAATAGTGCATTTCGAATCTCACGATCGCTGGCGTGGCTAAGTGGAACAAGTTCCACCTCGCCAATGGTTGCTACTCCGTGATTGATCGAGGCCATCAATTTTGTTCAAAGTCCAATAGAATGGTGCTTGGGGCTAGCAGCTCATTCTCAATGCACAAAACTCATGCTCTCTTCCTTTCCAATAATGATCAATAACGGCGCCGACCACGTCCTTGTAGTCAATGGGGATAAAAGGAAGGAATATTAGTACAATACTTTTTAGGTTCTAACAGCAATCCCTCGTCTCCCCATGTTTCAAAAGATTATTTTGAAAAATTGAGAAACAAGAATAAACCGGTATCACCAACTATAGAAACCGTCTATACGTCTGCGAATCTATATTTATGTATTCAAGGAAGGGTGTTTTGTTAGTATGGGAAAGGTATAGATCAGGATCCATTCTGGAAAATGGTGCGACCTTGTTTTCCTACACCTCCTACGCTCCTATGTATTTCTTAAGGAAATTCCTAGTCTATTTATCGAGGCATTTCATTGTGGCAGAAGCAATTTAAATGAAACATGAGAATTCCAATTTAGCTAGCTGATTGCCCAATTGATTTCCCTATCGCCTTCATGAATTTAAAATCAAATTTAAAGATGTTCAGAAAAATATGAACTTTTTGTGAAACTTCATAACAAAAAATAATTTATGTTTTAACATAATCAGACTTTTAAAATGATCAAGTTAATTATGTTTATGGAAATAGTTCGATGCGTTGCAATTGATTGATTGCACATTGATTTGAAAATTATCATTAATATTATCCAAATTAAAAACATATTAAATCAAACTTGATAACGATATCATTAGTAAAATCAAAAGATTTAAAAAAACAATTTAAAATTTGTTTACATTAAATTATTGTTGTAAAACACAATCAAAACTTTGGACTTCTAAACGTATGGAAATAATAATCAAACGTTGCATACCTGCAAGCTTACTTAGTCAAATTTATTATTAATTTTTGCAATCGCGTTTTCTTAAAGATTACAGTTCTAGTTTTTTTAAATCCTTGTTTCGTTTGTTTAATATAAACCCCTTTTCTTGTGCAATCTTTTGTCGTTGAGTCGTTTCAGGTTACCTTCAAAAATGGTAACATTGCGAACGATTTTTCGTTCACATTTCGCTATTTTTAAAATTAAAATAACATAATAAATCAATTGTGTTTTAAAACATAATTTGTTTAACTTTATCTACTTTGTTGTTGTGTAATTTGCTAGCGTATTCTTTTATGCTCAGTTTTGAACCAAGTCCCTTTAGGTGTTGCTTTTCTTTTTGCTGTAATTTTGATCATTTATGCGCTCAGATTTGAACCTGTAGTATCATAGATTTGAACTGAAAGTGGACAATGGAACGCTGAAGATTTTGTAAGTGTTGCAGATGCGCATATGACTGAGTAAGTTAACAATATACTGACGACGATTTGTGTTAGTTGTTGTCGGAATGAGTGCAAAACTGAGCGAGTGGACCAAACAAATACGGTAAAAGTGAAAAACAAAATTTCAAAACTTGATTATTGAAATCAAACTATAACCTACTATGTTTTTCACAGATTTTCATATTCTAGTGGTTTTATTTTAAAATTCAGAACCATTTTAGCAATAGCTCCACTTTTCAGATACAGAATATGGTACTAATCTGTTATTCCAGTTAGGATTTCTGAACGTAAGTTTTTCCTGAATTCGGATTTCACGATTTCCATCCCGGTCCTGGTCTTGTCTGGCTGAAGTCGTAGCCGCTTAGAATGGTCTCGCCGTGTCCAGTTTTCATTATAAACCCACTGATTCAAAATTCTTTGCTTGGATTAATTTCTTCTCGAAAAATTTCGCTGTCAAAAAAACTACGACCACTTTCTACGAGCACCGCCTACTCTTCAAATAATATACGAAGTTTCGATTTTCGACAAACTTGTTCAGCGGAAAATTTACTCAAGGAAATTCATAAATTGTCACGAAAACTTTAAGCAGGCTCGTTCCACGAAACAAACAAAAACGATGTTGATTTTTCAGTACAAAATATTCAATTTTGTCATACAAACCTAGAAGTTGAAATTTGCTTATGTGCCTAAAAGTTATCTTAAAAATTCTGAAAAAAATCATGGATTAGTTTTAAACCAAATGAAGTATTTTAGTTCTCAGGATTCAATAAACTCAAAAATGACCCCAAATCGTCTAAGTCTAATGACATAATGGAATTATTTAAAATAAGCTTGAAAAAATATTTTCAAATATTTGACTTTATGAATCCATCAACATGGTGTCATTTTGTGTCCTTCGATTTTGAAATCATCATGGCGTTATCCAATTCAGTGTTCAATAGCTTTGTTATGGTTAGATGGATGGTTAATTTATTTTATAACGGTTTTATGAGAGCCATATATGAAAGCTAAAATTTGACGTTTCTCTTGCAAGCCAACCAATGACACGCTAAGAATGAGTTCCTCGTTTTTGAGTTGTTAATCATTAGTTCAGATTTTTAAATGAAATACATAAGGGACTGGTTGTTATTGTCCAGACAAAAGATACCATGACTTGAAGTCGAATTTCGTTATCTGACGCCATCTTGAAATCCAATATGGTGGTTTTCGTTCAACTTAAAAATGCTGTAAAT
The DNA here is from genome assembly GCF_029784155.1 of Uranotaenia lowii. Classification (NCBI taxonomy): domain Eukaryota; kingdom Metazoa; phylum Arthropoda; class Insecta; order Diptera; family Culicidae; genus Uranotaenia; species Uranotaenia lowii. The sequence goes on along the minus strand of NC_073692.1, from coordinate 66,927,082 downwards.
AACTGAAAATCGCATAAAACCCTCAAAATATGGGAATTGGGGCTATGCTAGCTTAAGTCTATTTTCGCTGTCTGACGCCATCTTGAAATAAAAGATGGCGGCTTCCACTGTTCAAAAAATTCTGTTAATCACTGAAAATAGCATGAAAATCGTACAATATGCGTATTGGGGGAAAAGGGTTAAGCTAGAAGCAGTCCAACTTCTCGTCAAAAATCGTATTAAACTTTCACATGAGTATTGGGCTAAAAAATCAAAACGAGTAAAAGTTATGTTTCACTATCTGACGCCACCAAAGATGGTGACTTCCACTGATCTTTGGTTGAACACCCAATTCGAATAGGGTTATTTGCCAATCGTTGTCCCCTTATTCGTTGTTGCGCGCAATAGGCAACTTGCAATGTCTGAAAAGTGTCAAAGTCACTTAAACTGCTTTGACTTTAAGGGACTTCTTTTTTATCAGATTTATTTTCAAATCCTTTATACCGACCATCCACTAAACATTATATGCAAAAAATCTAAAGATTGTTCTAAAAACCCCTGTTTCCAAAAAAAAAACGATAAATCTTAATGAACTGTATTTCATGTCAACAGCTTTTGATAATAATCTTGTCGTACAGTAGGAAAACTCCGACCCTATATTCCAAAAAAACTCGAATTCAAAGGTTGGAAGACCCAAAACATTACTTATAATGTGCATTTTTCTCACAAATTCAAATCTGCTGTCGAGCTAGACCGGAAACATTTAAGTGAAGCTTTATTTGGCTATTATTATTCCGAAATAAAAACAGTCATAACTTCGTGAAACTTAATTTTATCAAAACAGTTTTTCAGCCAAAAAATTTTCGGGAAAGTTTCAATGTGAAATGAATTTTGTTTAAAGATTGATGAAATGCTTCATAGGTTACATTCATCAAAAATAATGCCTTTTTCAGGAAAAAAAATATTCAAAATTAATAAACTTTTTGAAACTTTTTGATGCTGATAGGGTGTATAAAAAAAGCTCAATACTGGGCAAATAAGGTCAAAAAAACACTTCACTCAGATAACTCCGGTTAAATTCAGCGGCAGATTAGAGTTTCTAAGGTATTTTTACGTGTTATAAATGCTATTGCAGACTCTCAAACCGACGGCTTCATGTTTTTTTTTTTCGATTTTGGGTCTAAATTTTCCCATCTTCCGTAACAAATATCAGCCTCTTTGACCACATGGTGGCGGAGCCTTAAGAAAGTTTATAAAATGTACAACAATTGGAAAAATCGGACAACATTAGGCCCGATATAAAATTTCTCTGTGCAACTATTAGGCTCAGACAAGCTGTTTTAAATGATTTTTTAAATATTCATGTCATGTTTTATGGAACACTTGAACTTTTGGATTTTGTTGACCAATCCTGTAGGAGTGCAATCGACAAAAAAATCGAGTAAATTCGGATGAAGTTAATAAAATGTAGCATAAAAACCTAAATCATGTGCTTAGCTGTACAACCATTGGCAAATCACCTTACGTGCAATATTGCTCAAGTGTGTCTGGTTTTATATTTTGATCGAAATTTGTCACCTAATCTTATTACGGCTTTATAACTAAGCACTGCGTGCCATTATAAAATATGCAAATAAAGCTTGGAACAAACTTTTTAAATTATGTTTAGTTGGAGTTTTACTTAGGCATTCAGAAATCTTTCTTAACAACTTAAAGAGTGTATTTTGTAGATATTTACTTGCGTTTTCAGAACTACTTGAAAACAAAGGGTTGAATCAAGAATCTAAACATTTTTCTTGACCATAAGCAGCTGCATATAAAATGCAATTATAAAATCATAATAAAACTTTCAAATGCTAGTTGGCTTATTCTGTGTTACTTTGTATGTACATATGAAGAATATAAACAAATAAATTACCATCTTACTAAAACCAGATTTCGATTATCTTTTTCAAACTTTAATAGTTTAAACAGTGTTATTTATGGAGTTCACTATTTTTGCAGAAACAAAAATAAGGAATCCATATTTTTTTAATTGCTTTTAAAGTATACGTTTAACTATTTAAAATGACGTTAACAATACAAATCATCGAAATTCACAATATTCAATCAATATTTTATTAAAATATATCTGCTTTTGTTTTTATGAACCAAAGGTTAACTTTTGAAAATGAGCTTGATGTCATTAAAAAAATTTGTGTGTATATTTTTTGCAGAGCTGTACAATATAACAAATAAATAAACTTTCTTCTTTTTCGACTCTTAATGAAATTTTAAAAAAATTAACAAATTTACTTTTTTAAGCTTAAGTCAAATTATCTTCAAAAATTGCAAAACATTTTGAAAAAAAATTCCTAAAAAACATTCGTTCATTTCAGTCAAAGGCAGTTGAGTCAGAGCAACAGTTCAACAGAAGAATATCTGCAGATTTTATTCGAATCGACAAGTTCTAAGGCCTAAAAATTCTTCTCGAAACTTTTTTCGTCTTTGCTAAAAGCCCAGGTTCCAAGAAGATGGAAAGTGGCCAGTTATTCTTCCACAAGCATAGGTTTAGCCAGGCCCCCGGTCAAGGAAAAGGGAAGAAAGCAACGCGCTGTTGGATAAATTTGTACCTCTTTATGTAGTGCTAGCCGTTTATCGAACTCATTCTATAAGCTCTCGTTTTATGGCCCTATTCAGCCCAGCCAGGAGGTCTCAGTTGGGATGTTATTTTCATTCCCACAACTTGACTTGACCACGCGGCGGCGGGCGGTGGCAAGAATTGAACATATATTTTCGGACACCCGCATCATCCCAAAGAGGAGTTTTCGACGATGGTGGCCCAAAAGCGCAGTGGAAAATTATTGTTAATATATAGTTTATTAGATGATAAAATCATCTTCGAAATTATCACTTTCTGACGCTCTCTCTTGATCGGATCCCTGGAAAGACTCCTACGAACGAAAACCGAGAAATCTCAGGCCCACAATAAGTCGGACAATCGTAATCCGATCGATTGCTGCGGGTCCGTTTTATTTTGGAGGAAAAAAAAGACCACGTGGATTGGAAACCACGAGACTACAAGGTTAGACGGCCAAGATTAAAAAAAAAAACCCAAAATGATGAGAAACTATCCACGGCAGCTGATCCATAAGCCACCAGCAGCGATCGGCGGAGGTTTCTTTTTCATCTGCTGGCCAGTAATTTAATCAAATGCAAGGTGTTTTTCAAGTGGTCTTTGGTAAAGATCTACCTGACCAAAAAGAGCTCGCTCGCATTCATGTGTGGCCTGCCTTTTCTGTGTGCCCATATTTAGTTGGGATTATGCTAATTCAAAACCGTATCAACTTGTTAGCGATACGTTCCGCACATAATTGGAGCCGAGAATTTGAACACCTTTTTAACGCAACCAATTAGTGCATCCGGGATCAAATGAACTGCTCCATGGTGTGAAAGAACGTCTTTTCTTTTAACGTTTGAAATTCAGAAAAAAAAGTAAGCAAAATTTGTATTTTTATACTTTATACTGCTGATACTCTAAATATTTGTTACTTCACTAATTTTGGCGAAGAAAAACAAAACAAAAATAAAAACGAGTTCTACTCCACAAGAGTTTGTCTATCATAGATCATTGCCTGTACACCAAATCGGAACACCTAAATGGGACACTGAAATGTCTGTCTGGCGTAGTTTTTTATGACATTCGACTTTTCGTCAGGTGCACAGCTGTTTCACGTTCAGCAAACAGCGGTCCACGATATGTTTGCACATACTTTAAGCTCAAACCATATCCCTACAACTCAACATGGAACATGGTCTAGTCAGGTCCGATCCGGTCCGGTTTTGCGGTCCGGAACTGGAATGTGACTAATTTATTAAAATGTCGATTTTGATCTTTATGCGCGATTTCGACAGATTGAAGGTGCTGGCTGGCGCTTGGAAAACTTGTCCAATCCGATGACTGTGGTGAGTCATCGAGTGGCTTTCGGTGGGCATTTGAGGGTATTTTTTATTCACTCAATTAAGGGCTCTTGAGGTATCGTATGCCGACGGGTTCATATTATCGGGAAATTATATTGATCATGGGCATAAAAAAAGGTCGTGAACACGATTTTAATAATGAAAACTCCATAAGTTCTTTAACTGAAAAATAAAACCAAGGGACTAGGCAAGTGATCGGCAACGAGACAGGAGAGCCAAAAACTAAAAAAAATCGAAATTTCATAGTTTCTAGGAGCCATAGAATGGATATGTTTTTTCAATAATTAGATAAACACTGTTTTGAACATCATTTAAGAAAAAAAAATGCATTATTAACAGTCTTCATCTTTTCTTGTTTGGTTTGATTTTACATCAATTTCACCTGCGTTTAACAAACCATTGGGTTATAAAGATTTAAGTTAAATTAATGTTTAACATGATGTTTAGCTGTAACATATGAACATTGAAACATAAGTAGAATATTTGTATTTTTTTCGGTCAAGCAAAGAACTTTGTTTAACATAACATGAATTGGATGAAATGGAATGAAATTTGTTTTACATAATCTTTGAAAAAAAATCAATTTTACTAATAACATTTAGCATTTTGAATCGTCGAAACGTTTATTTTTACGAATGGTAGCTGTTTATGATTTTTTTTAAACAGCAGTTAAAAAATGTAAGTCATGTGACTTAATTTATTTCCTGAAGCCCGATGATAGGGGAGAATAGGGATACTTAATGCCTTGTTTCATCATATTTTTTTGAGAAAAACATTGCAGTTCGCCGTCTATTAGGTTTTCTAATAGCGTGTTATTTCTATTATAAAGGTATGCTGCAAAAGTTGGATCGATACATGACCTGTAGATGAACTAGAAGCGCTTTCGTGGGACTAGAAAAATTTAAATATTTTGAAAGTTAAAGAAAATTCAATTCTTAAATCAAAAAGTTTCATTGGGGTTTTATGGTAATTTTAGTTTTTTTTTTCTCAGTTTATAAGTGTCCGACAAATAGAAATCTAAATCATTTCTACTACCCTAATTTCATTGCATACACACACTTTTTTGTGTTCTATTTATCAAGAAATTTTTAATTAAATTTGTCCAGAAACTAAGGGTTAGAAAAAAAACATTATCTGATCTACATTTTTATCTTTTAAAGTTATGCTTAAACTTTTTTTCCAAATTAATAGTGTCCGGCAGCGCTTACTGAAAAATTAGCGCCGCTCACAAAATCGTTAAGTTAATTGAAGTTAGCGATCGCTTATTAAACACACTATATGTGCTAAAAATTTATCGTTTCAAGCTTAAAGCGCCATTCGCTACCTGTTGGCCACCATTAAGACCGGAACCAATATCAAATTCGCTTTCCCCCTCCCCCTTCGATTTTTCCAATTCCTCAAGAGGGAATAAATAAAGTTTCAAGTATTTCATTTAAAATTGTAAAGATGGGAATTTTTTCACCTCTATGTGTTCTAATAATAAACCGATTTTTCGAGCAATTACAAGAGCAAAAGGACATAGTATGGAAGATGTAATAAAAGACTCCATTTTTTTCATTTTGATTAAAAATTAACTCGATTTATCGCTTTTATGCAAAGTACATAGATAGTGCAATTTCTTGCAGTTGTTGTATCATTGAATTGAAAACTTTTTTTTTCAAAATCTTCTGTTCTATAGTTAGCCAAAATTGTTCACAAATTTAATTAAATTTATCTTTTTTTAAGAGTTATCTAAAAAACAAGAGCTGTTACTGCTGAAAACAATAGCTGATACATCAAATATCTATCATTTGATTATTATTCAAGATCTCGAAACTCTGGTGAGTATGTATTTAAAATTCGTAAGTTTATTACTTATCTTCAATAGAAAAGGTATAATCATGAAATTCAAACCAAATTTAAATAGCTTAGTATTGGAAACGGGCTTTTAAAAATTTTATAGAAATTTACAGTTGGGTAACATTTGTCAAGATTTCAATCAGAACTGGTTTGATTTTTGTAAATTTTTCAGAAGGAAGACTTAGTTCAATACATGTGTTTTTTCAAAGGACATTTGTTTTCATAAACTTTTTCATTAAAATAAAAGGTGCAATGATTCAAAATATCTAAATGCATTTTCATCCTGTTTATGGAAGACTTCACCGATATGTACACATATGTATGTTTAAAATAAAAATTCGATTTTATGAAAAATTTCACTGAAATGTTATATTTTTTCTGTGTGGTCATTTTTTAGATTCATTTCGTTAGCTTTCAGGAGGTCCATGTTTATTTAAACTTTTAGTAAATTATATTAAAAATGCCAAAAGCTTATTTTTTTAATTCGAAACAACTACGAAATTTTTCAGGAAGACCCGTGAACTAAAAACCTTGGAAATGGCAATTTTACATATACATATATAGAATAAATAATAAAGATTTTTAAATCGCTTGAAAGAATTCGTAAACAGAATTCATGGAACAAAATACAACTTTTCCTGACAAAATTCAACAACTTTGTTGAAGACTTTAAATCGATCTAACTTATGATTTATGAAGTTGCAAGATAAAATTCGGTTAAAAATTCCATTAACATTTCGTGAAAATTTTCGTTTTTAGCAGATTTGGAAAAGTTAACAAAAAGGAAATTTGAAGTACTTTTTTCTCAGCAGTTGAAATTACTTTAGGTCGTCGGGAAAGTTGATTGAACATTTGTCAAGATTTCAATCAGAACTGGTTTGATTTTTGTAAATTTTTCAGATGGAAAACTTAGTTCAATACATGTATTTTTTCAAAGGACATTTTTTTCATAAACTTTTTCATTAAAATAAAAGGTGCAATGATTAAAAATATCTAAATGCATTTTCATCCTGTTTATGGAGGACTTCACCGATACACATATGTATGTTTAAAATAAAAATTCGATGTTATGAAAAATTCCACTGAAATGTTATATTTTTTCTGTGTGGTCATTTTTTAGATTAATTTCGTTAGCTTTCAGGAGGTCCATGTTTATTAAAACTTTTAGTAAAATATATTAAAAATGCCAAAAGCATATTTTTTAAGGCTATGATCATTTAGTATCCGGGAACTTTATTTCGGTGGTAGCAACGTTATTAGAGCTCGGATATGCAAAACTTTAGCAGCGTTGTGTTGGTTATGAAAAGGGCTATCTTGCCTATTTTTGCCAGATTTTTAAGTTAATGTGTGTTTGAGATATTAACGATGCAAAAAGACAAGATAAAAAAAATTTTGCACAAATTTGCGCCTCGAAAATTCTTCATTGTCGACTTGAAAACTCATAAACTGTTGATTTTTTTCTGATTCTTTTTTTAACCGAATGGTTAAGAAGTATAAGGAGCCACTCTAGAATCCATACGAAGTTCAAATCAAGCGTAGGAATGGAACCCTTGATCTTAAATATGGTAATAAGTCTATGGTTATTATTGGAAATAACTGAATGAAGACTCCTTAAATAATGCAAATAATTCATTTCCTGCAAAAAGTGTTGTCTGACTAGGAGACACCAAGTGAAAAACTAAAAGTGCTTAGATCGCAAACTGTGCAACCGATTTTTACGCAATGCGACAGATGTGTCCTGAAGGACGAAGAAATTTATGTTAAAATCGAATTTAAGAGATCAAATTCTTCGAGATGCCTACTCATAAAAAGGCTCCTACAAGATTCCAATACCTTTTTCCAGGTGAGTTTGTGTAAAATATCATGATTTTTCAAAGGTTTTGCTCCTGTGGTAAAAATAATAGATCAATTCATGACTAAAAAAAGTGTGCAAAGATAAAAAAGGGATTTTATGAAAAAGTAATATTATTTCTTGAAATCATTGATTAATAATTTTTTTTAAATTTTTATATTAAATGTCATATTAACACCTTCATTTCCTCCATAGAAAGTTTTTCGATCAAATGAATAGTTTTTAAAATACATTCGTTTGTAACTGCCCGGATACTAAATGATCATAGCCTTAATTCGAAACAACTACGAAATTTTTCAGTAAGACCCGTGAACTTAAAACCTTGGAAACGGCAATTTTACATATACATATATGGAGTTAATAATGAAGGTTATAAATCGCTTGAAAGAATTCGTAAACAGAATTCATGGAACAAAAATTTGTTACTAAGATGAATCTGTGCTTGAAGCTGGCATATGCAGACATTTTTAATTATTATAGCGTATCTTGATTTTTTTCTCTTGGAATATTAAAGAAAAATAACTTGTTTGGCCCGCGAGCAAATCTCATTTCCAAAATAGGGCCCGCCTGTTAAAAATGTTGAACACCAATAATTTAAAACATAACTTATAACCAAAACCACAATTAAATTTAATTTCATATCCCTGAAAATAATAAATTTGGGTTGTTTAAAAATCGGAGCCATGATACAAGATGAAAAAAGAGTGCATTTTAAACTAGATAACTTTCCATTTGTTGGAATTATGTTTCGTGGCAGGATACTAAAGGATAATTCTTGACTCGAGATAAGAAATTTTTTATTACCGTATGCTTAAATTGTTTCGTTAAATTTTCGGTATTTCTTTTTCTATTTAAATTTCTATATTCAAACGAATAGTAAAAAAATCGTAATTAAGTTTGTGATAAAATTTGTCATAGTTTTGAGCATGGCACTAGGAACGGGGGGAGGCGGGGGTGAGTTTGGGTGTTAAACACACGCCCCAACCCCTTCCACACACAAGAGTCCAGAATAAGCTAGTGAGGTATTTGATGATTGCATAAAATAGTTCAAGAGTATCAATATTGATTCAGATCAAATCCTTAATTAAGAATTCTGACACAGATTTACACAAAAAAAAAATCATTTGATAATGTAGTTAAATATTTATATGAAGAGGATTTTAGCCTTCAACTGCAACCCTCACTAGTTGACTGAAATTCAGTTCGGAATAGAAAATTTAAAATAAGATTTTAATAATTAAATTATTTTATTCAAATTTAAATCAAAATTCAATTACGGATTCTTGATTTTTGTTTCGAAACATCAATAGAAATCAGCAACAAAAAGATATTATTAAATCATGGTTGAAGTTTGGGTTTGCATTTCATTTTTAATTTGATTCCTGATTTTCGAAATTTATAAACATTTCCAATATTAAGATAATTTTTTCGAAAAATAAAAATAAGAGAATTCTAGAAACTATTTTGAGTTATTTTTTATATTTGGATTCGAAGTCTTTAACCTTGGTTCCTATGCAGGATTCAAACTTAGCGAAGCTTTAAAATGGCGATACAGAATTGAAATCCCAGAATCAGATTTATTGAACGATATCATTATATTTATTGAGATTCACAAGTCAGAATGAATTCCGATTTAAACCCAAAAAAAATCAGAATCTGAAAAAAGATTCATAAAATAAACTTTTTGGCTCCCGTTTTACATCCTGATATGGAATTAAGATTCAGAAATGTTTTTTATTTCTGAAATCTTCAGAAATCGAATTGCATTGATAAAATCGGAAACAGATTTGTAAATCGAAATTTCCGGTTCAAAAAAAAGAAACAGATTTGATACTCCAAATTCAGATTTAGCTCGTAAATGAGTTGAACAAACAAGATTATGAATTCAAATTTCAAGAGATTGCAGACTTTTAACAAATATGAAGTAGAATTGAAGTTTATTTTGAAAACTTTATAAAATGAAGAAAAAAATTTAAGTCATTCATAGGATTTTTTTAAGGAATTGATTTTAAATGCTAAATATTTGCAAAAAAAGTCAAAAAAATACTTAAAATTTCATATTTTAAGTGCATTGCTTAAAATTATTAACTTTCTTGTGCCTTTACTAAATTTTCATAAAACTGCATCGAATAGTTATTTTAACATTTTTTTTTCACTAAATGATTTAAAATATGTTGCTCTAAGAAAAGCTATTAAACCAATAAAAACGAGAAAATTACCCATCTAACCAAAAATTATAATTTTCAAAGCCTTAGAAAACAAAGTTTCATAAAGTAGCTAGTTTTGAACAAAAAAAATACAAAAATGCTGCTTTTAATTTAACAAAGATGTTGGAATGATTTTGAAAAAAAAAAAAATGCTCGAACTTGGTACGAAAAGATTAATTTAAAAAGCTACCTAGAATATTTTGTTTGATGAATCAAATATTTTTCATCTTTGTTGATTTTTGTATAACAAAAGTTGTTTGTAGTCTCAAAATACAACTTCTGTAAATGTGCAGCACGAGACTTACGACGGTAGAACACATCATCACTGAATGTTCCGGTTTCCATGGCACCAGAGAAACATACGATATTGACCAATCTATCCGCAACGCACTCTCCAATGATCCAGTGAATGAAGAAAAATTGTTAGAATTTTTCAAAGAATCAAGTTTGTATAATGATTTGTAATTCTTAAGTGTTTAGTTCAACTTTTACTGAGGTCAACAAGCCTGCGGCTAAAAACCTCTCAAATAAAGACAAAAAATAAACGTCTGTAAATTTTTCAGCGAAAAAAAAAAGTTTCAAAACGGCCAATATTGCAATTTTTTCAAGAGCCTTATTTCAAATTATAATCTGAAATTTGGTTCAAGATTTTAAGATACAGATTTTTGCGCAAAATTTCAATCACTTACTTTTATTTTTGAAAAATTGATTTATTTAAAAAATGAATATCTTTTAAACCTAAGCAAGAGTTAGGATGGCCGAGGTTATTTGATTTCAGCAAAGCATTTTTTTTAATTGAAGGCATTTTCAAAGTATATGAGTTTATTCAATGCCTGAATCAAATCAATTTAAATATACCAGACTCTTGAGCCAGTTCAAAGATTTTCTCATCGATTAAAGTACATTTTTTTTTGTTACTGAAGGCGTCATTATACAAATTTAGCCTAAAATTTTAAACATTAATGGACATATTTTTTAAAATCAATATTTAATACGAAGGTTTATTTAATTTTACAAACTTTTAAATAGGGGAGAGTGGGGTATCGTGGGCCATGGGGAAACGTGGGCCACTTTAAATATCTCAGATGTGTGTTGAGATGAAAATCTATACCCAACTGTCATCGTTGTAGCTTTGCGTGAGCATATATTCCTATATGTTGTTGACTGAAATACGCATCATATGCTTCTTTTATTTATCAAGCTAAAAAAAAAATAGAAAAATTTACTTACATAATTTAAAAAACACCCGCTAATTTCATCGATGGGGAACCTAAAGTGCATAAAAAAAATTTGCTCATACGCTTATGATCTTAGTTTTGTCATGATCTTTCACGTGGAAGAGGAATTTTTGATGAAACATTAATAAGTCACACAAAGTAAACCAATTTGCAAATCATAGCTTGTGGGGAATCGTGGGCCACACATTTTGAATCACCTACAGTTGCGTTCAAAAAAGAATGAAATCGCGTGAAGCTGCGCACCCACTTCCAACTTTGACAAGCTGCCATTTCTCTTTCGGTTGATATTTTTTCATGAAAATTTCACACAATTTAGTTCAACTATCCAACTTACACTCTACAAAATTTGAAGTCTTTACAATGAAGGGAAACAAAGATAGCGCTATTTCCGTAAAAAGGGAAATTAGGAGTTGCTTCACTAAACTTACTATATCTTCGACAATTTTCATTGAAAATCCTCGAAATTTGGTCAACACATGTAAAAATGTTTGATCTACTACAAGGCCAAGTTTCGTCAAAATCGATGAACGTGATCAAAAATGGTGCCGGGTAGAAAATCAGGTTCATTATTGCCCAGCAGTCGATTTCATTCTTTTTGGGACGAATGTTTGTATGAAAAACATCGTAATCCATGTATTCTTGTTCTTTCTTTAACAAAATCAAAATGTTATCACAAAGAATGTTGTAAATTGATAGAGAAATGGCAGCTTGTCAAAGTTGGAAGTGGGTGTGCAGCTTCACGCGATTTCATTCTTTTTTGAACGCAACAGTATATTTTGATGTTTTTATACACATTCAGACCTCAAATACGTTTTTCCTATCTGTAAAGTTTTCTTATGCCAAATGAAGAGTTATGAAAAATATTTTGTCCATCCTATACAAGATATTTTGCCAAAACGTTCGCGAGCCAGGTTTTGGAATCTATGCGATCATACACAGCTCTTATTTTTATTGCATCATCTGAAATTGCTTTAAAATAACGAAATGAATAAGGAAATCACAGTTTTGGGTCAACTCACAAACTTTTCATGTTATTTGGTCAATTTGGCTTTGTGGCCCACGATTCCCCACCATTTTTCAAAATCCAAAAAATATTGCTTTTTTTCAAACAGTCAGAATTTTAGGAATAAAACTGTTTGAAAATTTAAAAAAAAATACCTTAGTATACCTTGAAAATGTAGAAAACCATACCATTTTTTATTTTCATTTTATCTTTTATAATAAAGAAGTTATGGAACAACGAAAAAAGTGGCCCATAATTCCCCACCCTCCCATATGTATTTGCTGGTTGTTTTGTTAAAAATAAAATGATTTGGCAAGACTCTGCTCCTGTGGAAAACAAACCACAATTTTCAAAATGAAAACTTTGATTATCGGTGTTTTAAAAACCTTAAAAGAGCAATCTTGTATGTACTCTTCGCGATTTCAGATCCGTTCTAACCGATTATATTTGAAGTTTTTTTTAGCTAGGCAACAAAATGATGTAAAAATTTGGAATGTCCGATTACTTGGAAATAAGCTATCAGCAAATGAAAGTGTCCTTTTCTAGAAGAACTAAGCTTTTCTCGATTATATTTAATATTTTTAATGAACAACGCTTTGGATTTTGATTCAATATTTAAAAGTGTCATTCTTTTTTCCTATAGTGGAAGAAATAATTCCCTATGAGAAACAAGATGAAAATGTCCTTCTATTATAAACTTGCTTGTAAGTTGCCTCAAATTGCTGACATGATTATTTCCCTTGGGAAGTACTTGTGCAATATACCGGAGTTTTGATAGAATATACCTGTTTAGAATTGAAATATCTTTTTACCCAATCTCCTTAAAAAATTATTTGCTAGGATGCAGAGGTGACCTCGACCCTAAAGCGCAAATTTATGTCTTTCATCCCTTTCTCTAATTTCCTAACAATCCATTGAATACTAGGACGTGGCCGGCGCCGTTATTGATGTTCAAAGAGAGAGCACCAGTTTTGTACATTAAGAATGGACTAATCCCAAGTACCATTCTTTTGACCCTTGTACAAAATTGATGGCCTCGGTCAATCACGGAGTAGCGACCATTGGCGATGTGGAATTCGTTCTACTGAGCCACATCAGTGATCGTGGAGTTCAAAATGCTATATGTATTTTGTTGTTCTTTAAAAATTACCGTTTTGCCTTAACTGAAAACTCAACTCAACTAAACATGTAAAGTTTCAACAAATCATTTTCAAATCAGTTTCAACAAAAATTTTTTTTCTCATACAAACATCTTTATAGTAGAACAGCATTTCGGATTTAACGATTTAAGGTGGATGTAAGTAGTCAATCAAGCTAAGCTAATATACATGTTTGGAATTTAAACTCTTTCTAAAAGGTTGAGATTTCTTTTGGATTGAAGAGACAAAAAATGGGTTGTATCATGCAATTATGGAATACCGATAACTGTGGGATCTTTGATCAGCGGGGATACTTTGATCAACATGAAATTTTTGCAGATAGTCATCATTAAATAAGTATAAAGTTAAAATATATGAAAACTGTTTACTTCGTTTGAAAGCCTATAAATTGAGTTACAAATAAGCTAAATTTGGTTTTTATTAGGAGGTTTTTAATGTTACTGTTCGAATAGGTGGCCGAAACTAAATTTTGGCAGCAGATCGGGTGTAAAAACAGCTCAAAACTAAAAAGAGCATTTTATTAGAATCGAATTTTAAAGTAATAATGGGTAACGACTTACAATTTTATTCCCTGACTTGCACTTTATCAAGCCACGCGTGTGCGGATGTTTGAGATGTTAAACCTGATAATTCTAAACTGTATGCTTTAATATATATGAAAATAATAAGATTTAAAAGAATTAAGCTTACTTTGGATTCTCGTAGCTCCAAACAAGGTAATTTCAGGTTTAATGGATAATACTTCGCCTGGCACGAAAACTCAGATCGGATTCCTGAATTCACCTGAGAAACTGATTTAACGCTAATTGTAATTATTCTATAATTGTAATTGAATTGAGCAACTTACGTTTCAACTGATAGTTGGAGTTTTTAGTATGTTCTTAGGTTTTCACAGCCGATTTATAACAATTTTTATAGCCAACGAGCGCCACTAGAAAACGTGATTAAGCACTTTTGCAAAACTATTTCACTTTTCCCTCTACTTATAACTTTCCTTCTCCTACTTATTCTTTCTTCTCCTACTTATTTTTGCGTTTTACTTCTTTCTTTATCTTCCTCCTATTTTCTGTCAGAACTTGTGTCAAGATAGCGTTACTCATAAAGTATGCTCAATTTAAGCAACTACACTGAGAGATTTTAACAGTTATTAAACATGTAATTTAAAAATCTTAAAATATCTGGTTTTTTTAAGGTTCACAAACAAACATAGCTCCTGATCAAATTTAAGCATTTAGGAGCAAATGGGTTATTTATTGTTCAAAAGTTCAACATTTTTCTTGGTTAAGGTTTAGTTTAAGTGTTATTGTTGTGGTCATTTGATGATAATTTTTGGATGTTGAAAAAAAAACGGTCATTTCCCATGAAAAAGTCCGCATAGAAAAAAATGGTTAAAACCCTTTCAAATGGTTAAGTTTGAAGAAAAAAAGAACATAGGAATAGTGCGAAGACTTAGGGAATTGCGTGAAGGTAAAATTTCATTTGTAAAAACAAATGAAATTTTACCTTCACTCAATTCCCTAAGGCCAAAAAACATTGAAAAATGTTTAAAATTTTTGCCCCTAAATGTATGCAGCAACATTGTCCACTTTTTGAGTATATTTGTTTTTGAAAGAAAACGTTGAAAAATTCAATTGAGTCCAAACAAAATATTACAGTTATCGATGTTTTGAGCTCTATTTGCTAAATGGCATCAAAGCAATAAATTTGAAGATGTTGAGATACGTAAAAACCATAGTGATCAAAGTTACCCCGAAACTCGAAGTCTGGTTTTTTAACAAACATTTTATTATTACCACCAATGTCGTTTTAATTAACTGCAATCAATGATCATGTTTAATACTTCTCAACTCAGTAAGTGTTTTAAAGCTTTTAGGTTGTACGAAAAATTAACCCCTTCCAAAATATTCAAAAATGAATGATAAAGGTGATCAAAGTTCCCCCAGTTTACGGTACTTTTGGAATTTTAAGAATTATTTTCAATAATTATCATTTATAATGAAAAAAAAAAAAACAAGAATAACAGTAATAGGTAGAAAAATAATTCCATCAACTAGACCACCAAACAAAAAGTAAACACACTTGGTGCCAGATATCATCATGTTTTCCAGCAGTCTAGGCACATCGCATGTTTAACCACTTATGTCACATCTCTCCGCATAATTTATGTTGACTTTACCGTTTGATGCGTTGCGCATCAGGCGACAGAAAGGAGAGAAAAAAACCTACGATGTTAGACATCAAATGAACCATGCTTCACGCAAATGGTAACATTTTTTAGTGTGGTGAACTTTTTCCCATTCAGGTGGTTTGTTTTTATTTCGTGTCTCATCAAGGCTTTAGAGCAGCACTTGAACAGCTCGGTATCGTTCAAGTGTCATCTTGTTAGAAATACTTTCTTCTTAGATTCCGGCGAAGATTGTGCGATTGCGCCCTTGGTGACCATCAATGTTTCGGTACAAACAAGGGCATGTCAGAGATTTTTTTTCGTTTCTTCGGCTTGGTTCTCTTAAAACAATCTTGCCACACAGCGTCATGTCCATTTTATTGGAAAGAATGTGGCTCTGGTTGCAAGTGATGCTGCGATGAATGAATGGATAGAGATAGAAAAGTAGACGAAAGTGAAGAATGAAAGCAATTTAAGTGCGACCGTTTTCAGCTATCTTTAGTTTTTGGAGAATTCCTGGTAGGCAAAAACAAAGTGAAACTGGAGCTGGGACATGGTTTTATTGATTTTTTTTGCTTTTCCAACCGCTCTAATTTTTTCGCTTTCAAGCGGATCAGCAACCAGAAGCTTCAAAATGTATTGGTTAAACGAGGCGTTAAAATGTTTTGATGAAGCTAACCAGAAGCTGTCAGAATGGTTTCGAATTTCTTCTTGTTTAACAATTAGCGAACCAATTTTCTCTGAAAACACCACACTGGTTTTGATCGTTAAACCAAAAAAAACACCATTCAGGACCAGCAGAAATGGATTAGGTTCCACGTTGTAAAGTTCACACAACTGCCATTCTTCTGCTGCAGTCAGATCATAGATCATCAATTACCAGAAGACAAATGACACTTTCTGCCTGACCAGTCCTCGAACAGAAACTGGAATCAATTTTCAACCTTGCTACTGCTCAACGGTTGAACATTCGAAAAGCTGCATTGAGAAGCAGCAAAATTGAAAAAAAAAACCTGAAGCTCGTGTCACCCAACGGACGCACATTTTGAACTAGGCCTTGAAACGAGCAAGTAAATCACCTGCTCACCCGCATTTTCCAGGATTCAGAAATGATAATTTATTCATCATTCATTTGTTTTTTTTTGTTCCTACTGCTCGACACTCGTCTTTAGAACAGTGTCATAACGACATGTGCCACGAGATATTTATCCGGTAGAAAACGAAAAAAAACAATGTTCTTGGAACGACGTGTGGACAAACCTGTCGTTTGTTCAGAATAGAACATTGACACGATGTGTTTTAAATTTTACTGAACCAACGATATGAGGGTGCAATTTAAAGTATCTTCATTAAACAAAACTGGTGCTTCGTGAGGCAGGTTGCCTTGAATGTTATTCAATGTGGCGCTTGTGGTTTGTTTTGGATGTAAACAACAGGTGATCATATGCATATAAACGGAATTGTAATGGAATCTCATGCTTGTATTCACGCTCTTATGTTGAGAATATTTAAACAAAATCAAAAATTTTCAAAATATCGCTTGAATTTGACCAATAATGTAAAACCCAAATGTAAAAAAAATTGAAAATGCCTATGGTATCTTCGCATTGGCACAGCGGTCGGCAACCTTTTGAGACAGAAGAGCCAAAAATTGCAAATTAAGGAAATTTCCAAGTTTGAAAGAGCCGCACTTCATTTTATCCTTACTACAAATAATGGTGATCGCTAAAATACATTGTATCCTGATAAGAACTCATCGCCACAGATTTTCGTTGTTTTATTGGCAAACGGAAGCGATTTTCTTTTTTCTGAATCAATACATTTACAAAACGAGTACATTGTAACCTAACAAAATTTATCATTTCAAACTTTGGTGCAATTCTTTCTAAACACCTATTCTTATATAAATAATATACTTTCGATGTGTTCTGATGAAATATTTAAAAGATGCATTGAAAATTTCATATCATAAAAATGCATAATACAAGAGATAAATTATTTAAAAAAAAAAAACTAAACGAGACTTTATCACTTTTTTTTTTTTTTTCTTAAAATTCTACAAATACAGTAGTTTCTCGATTTTATCACTGTTCGATTTTATAAATACTCGCCATATTCAGGCTCGATATTATCACGGTTATTGTTTCGATTTTATCACGCTTTTTTAGAAATCATTCAGAAACCATTCTCAAGACCTTAATTTTCTTTCAAAAGCGTAGAGCGTCTTTGTTCATGATATTTTTTATGGTTTACGTTATGGTACATACATAGGTATTGAATTCATTATATGAAAGTGCCTTCGAACTGCTTATTTTGGATGTATAATCATTTGGATTTTAAAAACACTTGTAATAATCGTCATAAGTATTTTAACGTCACGCTAATGCTAGTGTTGTTATTTGTGCTTGGGTAGCCGTTTTAAAAACGTAATCTTTTTTAATTATGCGAGTCATAAAAAAAATGTGGGTGAATTTAAGCGTTTTCGAAAAAATATATGTGTCTCTGATTTATTTGTTAAACTTGTTTATTTGAAAGGATGGGGTGCGCAATCCTGATTGGACAGCCTTTAGTATTGTCTCAATGGATAATTTTGGAAGATCAAAATGAAGTTCTGCTAGCTTTGCATTAAAATGTGTAAAAAGGAATAAGATTTCTGTTTTTCTACATATGCAAAATAAAGCATTATCTGCCCATAAAAACATTTCGAGAAACACACTTTAAAATACAAACCAAGCAAGTTTTAAAATATTTTCTAAAAGGTAAACTTTTTAGTTTATCAAATGTGTGAAAATTAAAATATTGAAATTCGAAATTAAATTTTTGCATTTTTCTTTGAACTCTTTTTCAAAATCGACATCAGAGATAACGACTGTTAAATTTCCATAAAATCTTAATTATTCACTTTGATTAGATGTAGACTTTAATGAGATGCATATTCTAAATAATTTCATATCAAAAAATATCTTGAAATTGCTAGATTTGTTTTTACTAATCTTTGATAATTACATCTTATGATCAAAATTTATTGATACAAAACGTTTCCACCACTGAAAATATTATAAATTATTGATTGAAGACAATTAAAATAATTTTTTCCAATTGAATTTTTAGTTTCGCCCAATTCACGGTTTCGCCATATTCACGGTGAAATTTTTTTCGACTGTGAAAAAATCGAAAATCTACTGTACGCTAATTTTTTTTGGTTTGAAAATCCGTTAAAAGCCATTGAGGTTCATTTAGTTTTTTATGCGCATAAAACAATCATTTAAAGTAGATAAATATTTCCGGTCCTTAGAATAAATAAACCAACAAATTTTAATTTATGAACGGATGAAAAAAAAAAAAAATAAGTTAAATTTTGACAAAATTTAACGATCGGTCGTGAGATGTAGTCAGATAATACAATTATAAAATTTCTTTTAATTTTTTTTATTACAAGCATTCCGATTCAGCTTTCTAGTTCTCATTTTGATTTCTGGTAAATAAAAAAAAAGATTTCAAAATTTATATTTTTTGATAACGATAATTTAAGTTTGAATTCTCAATTCTGTTCAAAATCGTATACCCTTTCAAGTTGTTTTTTCTCCATACTAATGAAATCTTAAAAATAATGTCTAAACCTTTGAGTCTCAAATATATTAAGTTCTATGAATTTTTATCACAAATTCATATTTTAAATTTGGCCGAAAATGTTATAATGATTTTTATTCGTTATTATTATTCGTTTTATTTTAATATTTCAATATTCCAAAACAAAACAATTTCAAAAATTTCAAACACCAAAAAAAATTAAATACTTTTGACTACTTTCTACTTGACAGATTTGTTGTTTTTCAGTGTATCTTGGATTTTTTGAATCATCACGAATAGATTCATCCGATGATGTAGAAATATGTTGGGGTTCAATGAAAGTTTTGAGAGCTATCTCGCATCTTCCGGTGCAATAATAAATCTTACATAATAATAGACATATAACTTTGGCTTTGCTTCGCTGTATTTCGTTTTTTATCGAACTGATTTTTTAAACTCAAATTTTAGTTTTTTGAAGATTGTTTTGATCATCACTTCATAGAACAAACCAAAACCAAAATTCTGATAAAGACTCAGAAATCAAAATCAATTTTTAAAACAGTCATGACGTGATTTCAAAGTAGTCGAAGATTCCTTTTAATTCAGCTACAGTATTTGAAAGACCCAAATACTAGTTCAAATACTGTAGCTGAATTCAAAGGAATCTTCGACTACTTTGAAATCATAGTTTCATTCAGCTAAGAGGTTCTTCAAACCCTTGATTATAAGTAAAACAGTCATGACGTTTTAAAAATATTTGCAGAAACATGATAAAGCAATGAAGTTTAGAATCATAAAAGAATGTAAAAGTTGTGAGAAGATATATTTATGTTTATGGGAGAAAATGCTTCTTAACCAAATAAAGTTGTTCCTTCGAATAAATACCTAAATATATTCATATTATATATGAAATTCCAATATTATATAAAGCACTCAGCTCCCGGTTCACAGAAATATTTTTTAACAAACTTGAAAATTCTGTTCACTTAAGCTCTTTTTTTTGTGTTTTTGTTTTTTTTTTTAGCGGTCGGTGAAATCTATTTTTTTTATAGTTACAAAAGCTTTATTGTATTAATTTACTACTAACACATCTTACGTCTAACTATCCTAAATTCAATCAAGGTGCAAATTGCCTTGTAAACGCTTTCCTATTATTCCATCTACTATCTCTTATTTCTTTTTGTAAAACATACAAATTGGGATTTTTGTTATTCTTCAGTATAAAAGATGTTACTTTTGCCACTAACCAAAGGCCGCCTTTCTGTTGCTTCACAGTTAGAAAAATCCATGTAGCATTACATGCATGTACATGGGTAGAAGGGAATCGGCCTTTTACATGCGATGATACTGCATACTTCATGTAAAATCCCAATAGCCTTCATCTGCTTTGTTTATTGTAAGGTTACATTTTATTTCCACAATTCAAAATTCCTATTGGATTGCAATGTTCGAAATAAGATCAGAAGGAAACACAAGTTTGACCAGGTTTTTATACTTTATTAGGAGATTTTATGATTGATATTTACACCTGTTCGTAAGTGTTTGAAGTTCCCGGGAATTGGACAGCAGACTGTCGAAAACAAAAAAATAACTCCTTTGCTGCATTTCACCGCTGCTTTGGCTCTTATGGTTTCTGAAAAAAAATATCAATCGGTGTGAAAAATTAGTGACGATTGGTTACAGCTATTCAACACCGTCTGTTCACATAGTTATTTAGATCAGAACTTACCTTGCTAGAATATTTTGCGAGCAGCAAACGGAATTCAATTCCTACGAGAATTGGAGCAAAACAACAAGTGTCTTGACAGCTTGGAGCACATGCAGTTTCATGTAAATGTCCTCTAGAACATGCATTCTCATTGAGTTTCTGCGTGTTTTGCGTGCGTTTTCATGTAAATTTCTTTGCAACTGCAAAGATGCTATAGTCTTTTTCATATTTTTTTCAGAAATGATGCGGAAACGTAAATTCACTTGTAAAGTAAACTTACAATTTTTTTTCTGTGTTGTTTTTCTCGTTAATTTTGCTAAGTAATATATTTTCGGGATCGGACGTTACAATTTTGAGTCGATGTTGTGAAACGTACTTCAACCAACTCCATACATCGATGGACTTTGTACAATGTTTTATCATATGTGTATTCGATTCAATAACTTGGCAACAATCACAAAGGTTATCGGGTAATCTTCCTATATTATAATCATACAACTTTTTCTTTGTAACAACTAGATCGTTGTACAGTAGAAACAACTGTGACTTGGCTTCACTAGGGATAAAACTGTAGCTTATATTGGTCCAAGTATTAATCCAATCGATTTCTGGGAAACTCTGCTCTATTCTTGGCACTGTTTTCAGTTCATCAACAAAATAACAGTACAATGAACTCATAGTTGTCAGGGTGAAGTTTTGTTTTAAATACAGACCTTTTTCTAGCCATTCGAGAGTGTTTCGACTTAGACATTTTTTCCTGGAGTTGTTGATCAGTACTGTATCTTGAGAATCACTATTTTTTCCTCCATATATCGCACCTTTTATAAACAACGCTTTGGCTTTCGATTCCACATCAAATAATTTTATTCCTCCTTTTTCTAAATCCAAGTATAACTGGTTTCGATCGACATTGAAAATTTGTCCGGGTGTCCAAATAAATCGTCCAACTGCTTTCCTGATTTCAGCAATAAATTTGTTATCCGGTGGAAATATGCTGCATGCATACCAGAGCTTCGAAAGTATAAATATATTCAGTAACCACGATCTTTCAATCAAATTGAGGTGTCTTTTTGAATGTATGGCTATTCGAAAAGAGATGTCTTTTGCTAGCTTCTCGTAATTTTTACGGATAGTTCTTGACCATATAGGGGTTATGAAAACACCAAGGATTTTTAGTTCTGATTCCTCTCTAAACTGTTGGGGACCACATGTAGCATTGTTGAATCTAATGTATGCAGATTTTTTCATGTTTATTTTTATGCATGACAACTCAGTATAGGTGTTGATGATGTGTAGAACCAAATCAAAATTCAGCATCATTCCTGATTACAATCACCAAATCATCTGCGTAAGCCAACACTCGTAACACTCGTAACACTCGTTCTCCAGAAATCAAAATACCATGAATGCTGTTGTCAATTTTTCGAATCAAGGGCTCAATGTATAGAACAAACAGCACCATACTGAGTGAACAGCCTTGTCGAACAGAGCTGTTTATTTTTATCTCTTGAGTTAAGAATCCATCAAAAAAAACTCGTGAATAAGCTGAGGCATTTAGATTTTTCAGGCATTGAACGAATTGAACAGGAATACCAAATAAATCTAGAATTTTCCACAAAAAGTTATGATTCACTTTATCAAAAGCTTTTTCGAGATCTGTGCTTAACAAAAAAGCCTTAAACTTCTTGGATTCTTGTGCTTTTGCAACAAAGGAGCGGATTTTATATAAATTTACTGAACAAGATTGATTTTCCGTACAAGCTATTTGTCCGCGGTCAAGAAGCTTCTCTGCTATTGAACATAATCGGTTCGCCAAGATTTTGGTGAATAGTTTGTAATTCGTGTTCAGCATTGATATGGGTCTAAACTGGTCCAATGCTCTAGCATCCTTGGATTTTGGTATGAGTGTTATTAAACCAGCAGTGAATTCTTTCGGAGGAATAAGTGAACCATCAAGATAACCATTAAACACCTTCAGCAAATCATCTTTAAGAGTTTCAAAATGAATTAAATAAAACTCATAAGATATTCCGTCTGGTCCAGGGCTTTTCTTTTTTGCAGCTTTTCTAACGACATTTTCGAGTTCATTTAGAGAGATAGGATCTATTAAAATGTGGGCATCCAAAGCATCCAAAGACTTGGTTATCGAACTGGTAAATGATTCCAGAACAGACTCATCAATCGCAACTTCAAAATTTGCAAAAAAATTTGTAAAATGGGATGTTATTTCTTTTCTGAGGTCATCAATTTTAGAAGCACTGTTCTGTCCAACAGTCATTTGAAGTGAACTCAGAGATGACCATTTGTGCATATGGTTGGAAACGTGAAAAATGTTCATTTTTTCATTTTCCAGCAAAGAAAAACCTTGAAAACGAGAGCCATAGAATTTTAGTCGGTTGTTTTCAATATCCATTAACTTCGATTTTGTTACATGTATATCAACGCTTTTATCTTCACCATTTAGTCTTGCTTTGACAAGTTCATTTAATTCATGATACAATGTGCTTTTTTGTGATTTTATCTGAATATTAAATTCTTTAGATTTTGATTTGTAAAAGAACTGCGTCTTAGCAGTAGTCTGCGTGACTCCGTACGGTACGGTTGTTTTTTCTCGCTTGTCCGGTTCTGTGTGGGAAATTTGCTTGGTTTGGTGGAATATGTGTGCTGTTTTTCTGATATATTGTCCGAATAATGTTAATGTAATGAAGTGTCCTGTAATTGATAAGAGATTTTTACCAAATGATCCGTGAAATCGCCTTTTATTGAATGTGTGAAGAATGGCAAAAGTGACGAAAATTATGCCCGAAGAAAAATGGCTGCTCTGATTAGGCATTTCGGGAAGATTCTCCTCCTCCAACTACTTGGTATGAGTGCGAGTGAGAGAGGAAGGTTGTGTGTGATTTCAAACGTGAAAGAAATTCAAGAAGCACACGAAGGTTTTTCTTCGAAAATCAAAGTGATGAGTTTAAGATATTCAATTATCTGATCCAACAAGAGGCACTCGGTTCAAGGACATCGTAACAAGCTTAGCATGTTGAGTGCTGTTGGCGAAACTAATTTGGTGAGATCTTTCTTTTTTGAATGCTTACTTTAAATGTGTATATCTATCTCTCTCCTGCTCGTAAAACGACGCTTCTGCCTTTCATACAACGGTGGCGAGTAGAAAAAGCTCGGATAGTGTACTCTGGTGGTGAAACGACTGAAACAGTAATTATTTAATTTAGCGTTGCCACATTTACAGCTTTACCAGAATCATAACAAAATATGTTCCAATCTGCGCAGTTTAAATTAGAAAAAAAAATATTTTCATAACTGTTAACTAAGTTAACTGAGAACAGAGAGCTTTTAATGGTCAACTTTAGTAAAGCTTCTGTTGGTTTCTCATACTTTTTGCAACTTCAATGTTTCACATTTTTACCAATAATGATGATTCATATTTGTGTTTAAATATTTTCTGATTTTTATAATAGCGTTTCTTTATTAATTTAATTATTTGAATTTCTTTCGAAATTCTATTAAACAGAGCAAAAACCCATGTGTAAACAACAATGATACAGATAAGTTTAGTAGAGGTTCCATGTTTCGCTGTTGAACAGCATCGCTTATCAATGCACCCAAATTATCAGAATTCATTTATCAGTAAAACAAAAGTTGTTAAACATTACTTTTCTATAACCGAACTTTCACCAGACTCACAGAAACTACATTCATCAACGTTGTGAAATGATATGTATAAATGGTGTTAAACTGTAAATCTCTAAATTATAATTTTCCAGAAATTATCTGATAATATTTATCATTATTCAATATTTAATATTTATTTTTAATATCATTATCACTCCTCGTAGTTGCTCAACGATCATTAAAAACGAAATCATCTTGGGTAAAATTTTTTCAACTTCAAATCGCGGTAAAAACTATTTTTTTTAAATAACCTGCCAAGTACATCTCTGATTGCATTTACAGGTAAAGTCCGAAATGATCTGATAATCACAGCCAACCTAATAATTGAATTTTCGAAAAAAAAATTTTTTTCATCATTTTAATTTTATTTTTCCATTTTTATCATTAGTTTTTTTTCTTTCTTTTGTCGTTCTCAAGTTATCATCATTCATTAGATGACTTTTTTTTTCTCTAGAATGATTTGTTGATTCAATTTACATCTAAATTCGTTATTTTTTATCAGAAGCAAAAAAAATATTAATTGGCTCTTTATTCTTTTTTTTGCAATATAACTTTTTTATGATTTTTCTTTTTTTTTATCATGTTGTTATTATTATTGTTTACCAAAAGGTTTGTTTTTAAATTTTATTATTCTTTTATATTGATTTACATTGCATATTGACTATATTTTGTATTTGTATTCATTGTATTTCATATATATTCTACTTTAATATTTACCAGAGGGAATGCATCTGGGGATAACCTGAAGAAACTATTGCAAGCGGAGTGGTAGCCAACCATTGCAGGTTTTTGAGGGTTGGATGCCTTCTTTCGACGAACCATCGGCCGTGGAAGCCTTCGGGCCAACCACACAGACATAGGCAGGACCTTGCTACCGATGGGGGACCCTTACATACATACATACATACATATTAAATTCTTTAGATTTTGATTTGTAAAAGAACTGCGTCTTAGGCTTGAGGACAAAATTCCACCAGATACTCCTGTCCAAACTGTATACTTGTCGAGATTGCAATCCAGCATAAGTTGTTTCGAATTGAGATTTGCACGCATCATCTTTCAAAAAACAGGAGTTCATTTTCCAGTAACCTTTACCAAACAAGCTCAAAGAGGAACTATCAATTTTGAATTTCATAACTACAGCTGAATGATCCGAGAAAGCCAAAGGTATTGTGTTTATTTCTATAACTTCTCCCAGAAACTGTGATGATACATAAAATCTGTCTAGCCGTGATGCAGAGTCTAAGCGAAAAAATGTAAAATCAGATTTCTTGAAGAATGCGGCTACGTCCTTAAGATTCATGTTTGTTGTCAAATCTCTCAACCCATTGCAAATATTTGCAACAGAGCTACGGCTATCACGTTTTTGCAGAATGCAGTTAAAATCCCCACCAATCACAGTGTTGCTACAGTTATTTTTCAAAACATGAACCAACACAGAATTTCTGAAAAGACTTTCTCTTTCACGTTTTTTGTTGGTTCCCGAATGACCGTACACATTGATTAAATTGATGCCATCACACACAATTGACGTTATTCCACTGACCACACTGACTGGACACTCAATTCCACTTTTTCACTAATCCAAGATGGCTTCTTTTTATAGGGAGCAATGTCGACACCAGAGGCGCATCCATCGTTATTTTGACATTGGTTGTCATTTGTTTCCTAAAATTTCCGTTACCCGTGTGAGCGATAAACATAAATAAGGTATCTTCAGTATTTGCAGTGATTTTATAATACGAATTTCATTGCCATGGGTCGTCAATGTGAGTATTCTGGCTGTTCAAATAGCGAAGGAGTGAATGTGTCGTGCAGCTTCCACAGTTTTCCTCAGGACTACGAAAGGTAATTATTGTTAATGTTATATTCGAGTTATTATTTCTAAATAGTAACTGCATCATCAGCTGTCTCCGCTGGATTCTTGCTTGTGGATCAAGCGAGCTTCAAGAGTGTTTTAATTCGGGAGGAATTGCCGCAGTCAGCAGAAAGCGAATTTGTTCGTTGCACTTCCTGAATAGTTCGTACAAAAATCCATCATGTAAGGATCGAGGGTAAGTATTAAATTTTACTGTACGATTACATAATTTTATACAGCTATGTGGTTTTAGTTTGTTGGCTGGGGCTGTGCCCATTGAATCGACGCCTTTCATACTGGAGGAACTAATTGAATATTCGGAAAACTCAGAGAATGCTTTCGAAACTTCATTTGAATCCGTTGAATATTTAGAAGCGGCTGACGGCTCTTCAGAACATATCAATGGCGACGATACATCACCTGATGACAACACACACCAGGATCGAGGGTGAGTTTTAATTTTTATTGTAAATTTTCAAACATTAACCAGTTATGCGATTTTAGTTTGTTGGCAGTCACTGTGCCCGTAAAACCCGCATCCTGGATGCAAGAAAATACGAACGAAGAATACGAAGCGATTGAATTCTTAGAAAACGAAAATCCATACGAAAATAATTCGGATGTATACGAGTCCATTGAATATTTAGATACGGACGAAGTTACTAAAGACTCTTATCGCGTCGAATCATCTCCCGATTACAAATCGCTCTATTTGGCCGAGAAAAACAGAAATCATTTTCTCGAAAAATGTTTGCAAGAATCAAAAAAAAAGTTATATTATTCTAACAGGGTCAACAAACGCAAACAAAAATCACTTAGCGTTAAAAAAAATCAAATAGATATGTTGAGAAAAAATCTGAAAAAGCTTAGGGCTCAGAAAATTGAAGATGAAAAAATTTTGCATATCGTCAAAAAAAATAAAGTGCTGTACAACTCCTTGATGAACTTGAAACGCAAGCCAAATGGTCGGAGATACATTTCAGAGGCAAAAAGAATTGCGGTGGGATCCTATTTGGCTGGACCTGCCTCATATCGTTATTTGGCTAGTAGTAACACGTTGGCCCTGCCAAGCAAAAAAACCGTTTATCGATGTAACGCAAATATTTCGGTAGCCGCAGGACTAAACAACGACATCCTTAAACGGCTGGCTGAAAAAGTTTCACCATTCTCTAAGCATGAAAGAGCCGTGTCCATTGTTATAGATGGAATGTCGATAAAATCGAAATTACACTACAATGCCAAAAGTGACACGTTCACAGGGTTTCCTGATACCGGTTGCCTAAAACGTTTCGAAAAAAACAATCCTTCTATTCTTGCTACTGAAGCAGTAGCTATAATGGTCTGCGGGATAAATAAGCTTGATGCTTCGCGATGGGTGCCTTCAACGTCAACGGCTAGAAGAAAAAAAGGATTGAAAAGATTCAAACAAGTAAAAAAAATTTTTCCATACAATTGCGTTCCATGTGACCATGTCTAAGCGTTTATTTCTCTTATTTCAGGCTGTTGGGTATGTGTTAGCTCATAACACTCTTGGAAGTACCGCCCAATTCAAACTGATTGAAGAAACAGTTAGGGCTTTGAGACTTTGCGGATTGTATCCTTTAGCCCTTATAATGGACCAATGTTCAACTAACGTGAAGATGGCGAGAGAAGCTGGCGCATCACTTCATAAACCGGTGGTGAATACCCGATCAGGAGGGAAAAACAAAATTATATCAAGATGAGTTATTTTGATACTTATTTTTTCCTATCTAAATGAGTTATTTTTCAGTACTCGTAGGATGTTAAAATATCTCAAATTATATCAAAAAATCTATGCGGTCATAGCTAAGTTATATCAATTTTAGATATACTCCTTTCAAGATTATATCTCGTTCAGATAGCATAGTTTGATATTGGGTAGAACAAAACCTATCAAAATTATAACTTATCAAGATATGAGTGCTACGAGAAAATTTTCTAGTGGGATGTCAATAAACCACATTAATTGCTAAAACCATGCCCCATTTTCCGGATTCCATAAAATTGGATTCAATTTTATGGATCTGTTGAGCGAAACTCATTAATGTACGGTTTGGGCCGTTGACTTCGATGTCCGTGTTTCAGAAAAAGTTGTACGTATATCAAAATAAGATATAATTATTTTATTTTAGGACAATCCGAAAAAAAATCTTCATAATTGAAAATGAGCTCAACCCCATTCAAGTCTGTCAATCAGAATAAGATATAATTCGGATTGGAGAAACTTAAAATCGAAAATATGGAGCACTTAATTATAACTGAATCAGATGTAAATATCTTGGTGAGATATGTTTGAGTTATTGTTTTGATATGCTCTCCTGATCGGGTATTGATGGAAAAGAGTTATCAATAATGTTCGACACCCCACATTTACTTAAAAACGCCAAAAGTAATTTGCAACGACACAATGCAATGATTAACGGTGAAATAGCATCGTTCAAGTTTATTGAAAAACTTTATGACATTGATAAAACACAAACTCCTAGATTAGCTCCGAAACTGAGCGAAAAATGCGTTCGAGTAGCGCCTTTCACATCAATGAACGTTGCACAAGCTACTAGAACACTCAGTGTTTCAGTAGCAAACGCGATTGAATACTTAGTGGACATTGAAAAGCTTCCACATGACGCAACCCCAACTGCCTATTTTGCCCGGTTTTTTGACACACTGTTTGATAGTTTCAACTCCAAGACAGTTTCAAGTATATCGAAGGTATGCTAATATACAGTCAATAATTTAACCTGACCTTTAACATGGCACTATTTATATTGTTAACAAATGTGTTCTAGCCTTATCGAAATGCCCTAAAAGAAAACTCCTGCCACTGCGATTTTTTTGAAAGTGCTTTGAGCATTTTACAAACTTTGTTTTTTACTACAAATGAATGTTCGGACGTTAATGAGGTAATTAGCATATTTGGGTCCAATGGAAGTTTTGGCCGCTAACCCGAAACTTCCGGTAGAAAAAAAAACTTACTTTAAAAAGAGTTATATCAAATCATTAAATTATCTAATTTTTTTTTACAATTACAGGCACTGAGAGAAGCTTACAAACTCACAATAAAACAAAGAAAACCGAATTTCATCGATGGCTTCATCCAGAATATTCGAGCAGTACACTGGCTGTTCGATAAAATGAAAGACGAGTTCAGTACTGAGTTTTTATTCACAAATTTGCTAAATCAAGACCCTTTAGAAAACTTTTTTTTCTGAACAAAGGCGTCGATTGGGGCATAACGACACACCAAATGCGTATCAATTTGCGATAGCTTTCAAATACAACGCAATTTCGAATAACGCTAAACTATGTAATGATTCCAACTGCGAAAATGATGATGCGCTCGCATTAATTGAAGATTCAAATCTTGAAACATCGGCACGATCAAAAAGCAAGCAAGCTTTCCAATATAAGTGTAAGCCTCTTATTACAACGGAAGCCAGCTTCAGTACATATCAACTAAACGGCCTTTGCTATATATTGGGAGCTTCAGCCAGAAAACTGCGCCATGAGCAATGTCGCAAACGCATGCTCGCTGAGCGAGACTCGTGCGATTTACAGAAAGAAGTTTACAAGTTTTGTAAAGTTAAAAATGCTGCCCATATGCCAAATAACAAGCTTTTTGAGCTAGGATTTCTTATATTTAATGCGTACTCTCAAAAATTTGAAAAATTTCTCTACCAAAATCGGCGATACTGCAAATCGAGGCTGAAGGAATATATTGCCTATGATGAATTCAATGGATTCCTTTGTAGACAATGTTTTGATTTGCTCGTTGACAAGGTGTTCAATACACTAATTAATTGTTTTGTGAAAAAAATGAACCTAGAAAACAAAATCAAAACGCAAAAAAAACGAAATCGTAAAGCGAGACGTATGAATTTGCCAGTATGATTATGTTATTATAATACATGTTTTATAAATCTTCCTATTATTGTTATGTTCTCTTTATAAAATAATCAATAACTGTGGGTTGAACTAATCTGTTTCAATATACATATATCATGCGAAAAATTGGTTTCTGATATTCATTTCTGATTATACCAATACTTTTGCCCTTAATCTAACTTTCTAACTAGTACAGCAATTCCAATAAGACAGTTTCTTTATCTTCACAACAGAAGGAACTCATGCAGCTTTTTAATTGGAATCGACATGGGGTGTCTTAGCGTCCTATTCCTTCCATTTCCGCTTGGCAATACTTCTCAGTGCATTTGGTTCTGAATCCGGCGATCTGTTGGCAGCGATTTCTTTCAAGACAGCCGAAATATAGGCACACTTTTCTGCACTTCGTGTGGTTTCGTTAGCTTCCAAACAGTTCGCCGCACTGATTGACCATCGATACTGCGCGACCACGAACTGAGTCCTCGATCTTTATTTGAAGAGCGACAAAAGAATTTATTCAGCTTCAGCACTAGCGCTTGCCATTCTCAACTGGTGACATACACATAATTGGTGTATATTGCATTGTTATCCCAGCCTGGTTCCCGTTTTTAGTTCCAGTTGTAACGAAGAGTGTCGCCGTCTCCCGACAGCACTAATTTGCTTAGCGTCTGTTCACTTCTTCATATGAATAGTAGTAGAACACATTAGGATTATCTGAAAAAAAATATTAGGTGAGAACTAATGATACTCAATCTCTCGAAGGCACCTTCGAAGAGCCTTCCTCTGAGCTTATGGGAGGAATTCTTCAAATACCGGTCACAGTCATATATCATTAAACATCGGAAATATTTTCACCGGTTACTTGCTGGAGATACTTAAAAAGCGTACATACCTTAATTTTTAGTTCCTAATCCGCAAGTAAACAATTTATCTACAGGCGATATTCCCATATATTTTTAAAGACGGAAAAGTAGATTGCCGGATGCGGGACAGAATTTGAATGCAATCAGCATTGTCACTCCGGGTAAAATAAACCATCCCTGGGATATTGATGATCACTTTTTTTTGTCTGTTCAGCAGCAAAGAGCTCAGCATCAGCAATGTCCACACATGCAGCTGGATCTTCAGGTGATGGACCGCCAGTTGGTAATGTTTTTAACAGTCTAATATCAAAATAAAAACCACCGAAGACTCGATTTCTAAAACTTTGCATTTTTCTGTTATTCTTTGCACCGTTTTGTTGTGGTTTGTTGTTGTTTGAATTTGAAATGTCAAATTTCCAATCGGGATAGTGGGAATTTTTCGATTCGCGTTGGTCATAATGAATTCGAGCAAAGTCGACGCTAGATGGCAATACAGTAGCAACACTGTAAAATTAGTCAAAAATGAAATGAAAAATTGTTCGAAGTGTCATGTCAGTGTGGTCAGTGGTTATTCTTCCACTTGGATCGTAAATAACATTATTAAATCCCTGATTTTTCCTTATGAGAATAGCCGTACCTTTGTTATTTTCACTAATATTTACAAAAGCTCTATGCGTAGTTATGAATGAAAAATCCTCAAATAGAACTTCTTGCAGAAAGACAAAATCCAAATCTTCATTCCATACAAAGTCCCTGAGTAAATACTTGTTTACATCGGTTCTTATGCTATTTAAATTAATGGTGGCAATTTTCTTTGAAAAAATCATGACCTACTTGCTTTTCGAACGGCATATCGATACCTGGTTTCCATGGTGATCGTTTTTGTTTCGCTGCATCTTCGTTTCGATTTTCGGATGTTTGGTTCGGCTTCTCGTTCTTTGTTGTTGTAAGTCCAGTAACGAAGTGGCGTCGGGAACGAATATCGGTGACCCATTTTCCGAATCATTTGACGAAAGGCCTTCGATGTCGGCATCCATCGTTGATTTTCTTCCACGCTTGGGACCTCGATTTGCTTGCTGGGTTGATGGAAAATCTGCTTCCCCGCTCCTAATGTGTAACGGCCCGTAGTAGGCAAAGTGGTAATATCCGTAGTATCTCCAATGCATAATTTGAACATGTATCATGTCAGTCTTATTGGGAGTGGATCTTTGTGTGCTGAAAGGTGAAATTTCGGTAAAATGGAAATTCCACCCATAAGGACAGCAGAATAACTTATTGTTATTCTGACAGTCATCATGAGCTACCAAAGGTGGCTTTTCTATGGGAGGATGGAAAATGGAGTTTTCTTGGAGACCAAAAAGAAAACCTGGAGGTCTTAGCATTTTGATCCTGGAGTTGTTCGGTCGGTTTTTGTAAAATAAGCTGCATTTTGAGTAAATCGGAGTAAGGCGGTTATTATCCTACTGCCTTCAAGTATTTTCCCCCGTAAATTCACCGTAGTAGTACGTGCCGCGCAAGTTGTGAATCGAGTCAACGACGATCTCGAGAGTTAACGGCCTATACGTTTTGGCATCCAAACCCAGCCCGGGAAGTTCTCTGGCGGTAGCTTGTGTGCAGGTGCAAGGACGATTTTATCGGTAAGTTTGCATTTTAGTTACCTTTGTGAACCTCTTTTTAAGCATTGTGTTTGGTCATTTTATGCTGCGGAGAACTACGGATATTGTGCGGCGACTAAGTTCGTGAACCTACACAAACTTTCCTCATTTCGCCAACACCATTTTGGTTAGTCTTCTTTGGAAGCCCAACCCTGGGAAGAAAGTCCGGGTTTTAAGAGACTTCAGCACATCAACTTTTTTAGTTGTTGGCGCTTAAGTGCTGTTAAGTTGAGCTACGCAATTTTGCTAATAAAATTTAACTTTCCTTTAGCACGAAGTGGGATTCAGTCCTGATTAGAATCAGTGGCTGTTGGTTTTTGAGAGTTTTGTCGTCTTGTTTCAGTTTCGACTTCCGAAGGGAATCGAGACGGGACAAATGTTGCTGGCTTGCGATGTTTCTGCGATGCTTTCTTCTACGTTTTCTTGATGCGATGCTTCCACTGGTGTCGTCGTATCGTTTTGTGGCGTCGTTTGGTTTTGCGGCGTCGCGGTCGATAGTCGAAAGTCGAAAGTCGAAAGTCGAAAGTTGAAAGTCGAAAGTTGAACGTCGAAAGTCGAAAGTCGAAAGTTGAAGGTCAAAAGTCGAAAGTCGAAAGTTGAAAGTCGAAAGTCGGAAGTCAAAAGTCGAAAGTCGAAAGTCGAAAGTCGAAAGTCGAAAGTCGAAAGTTGAAAGTCGAAAGTTGAACGTCGAAAGTCGAAAGTTGAAGGTCAAAAGTCGAATGTCGAAAGTCGAAAGTCGAAAGTCGAAAGTCGAAAGTCGAAAGTCGAAAGTCGAAAATCGAAAGTCGAAAGCCGAAAGTTGAAAGTCGAAAGTTGAACGTCGAAAGTCGAAAGTCGAAAGTCGAAAGTCGAAAGTCGAAAGTCGAAAGTCGAAAGTCGAAAGTCGAAAGTCGAAAGTCGAAAGTCGAAAGTCGAAAGTCGAAAATCGAAAGACGAAAGCCGAAAGTTGAAAGTCGAAAGTTGAACGTCGAAAGTCGAAAGTCGAAAGTTGAAGGTCAAAAGTCGAAAGTTGAAAGTCGAAAGTCGGAAGTCGAAAGTCGAAAGTCGAAAGTCGAAAGTCTAAAGTCGAAAGTCGAAAGTCAAAAGTCGAAAATCGAAAGTGGAAAGTCGAAAGTCGAAAGTCGAAAGTCGAAAGTCGAAAGTGGAAAGTCGAAAGTCGAAAGTCGAAAGTCGAAAGTCGAAAGTCGAAAGTCGAAAGTCGAAAGGCGAAATTCAAAAGTCGAAAGTCGAAAGTCGGTAGTCAAAAGTCGAAAGTCAAAAGTCGAAAGTCAAAAGTCGAAAGTCAAAAGTCGAAAGTCGAAAATTGGAAGTCGGAAGTCGGAAGTCGAAAGTCGAAAGTCGAAAGTCGAAAGTCGGAAGTCGAAAGTCGAAAGTCGGAAGTCGAATGTCGAAAGTCGAAAGTCGAAAGTCGAATGTCGAATGTCGAAAGTCGAAATTCAAAAGTCGAAAGTCGAAAGTCGAAAGTCAAAAGTCGAAAATCGAAAGTCGTAAGTCGAAAGCCGAAAGTCGAAAGTCGAAAGTCAAAAGTCGAAAGTCGAAAGTCGAAAGTCGAAAATCGAAAGTTGAAAGTCGAAAGTCGAAAGTCGAAAATCGAAAGTGGAAAGTCGAAAGTGGAATGTCGAAAGTCGAAAGACGAAATTTGAAATTCGAAAATAGAAAGTTCAAAGTCGAGAGTCGAAAGTCGGAAGTTGAAAGTCAAAAGTCGAAAGTTAATTGATCAACATGAAATTCAAAAGTCGTTAGTCGAAAGTCTGAAGTCAAATGTCGAAACTCACAAGTCGAATATCGAAATTCAAAATTCGAAAGTCGAAAGTCGAAAGTCGAAAGTTGAAGTACAATAATCTGAAGTGGAAAGTCGAATATTGAAAGATGAAAGTCGATATTAAGTTATCATATGAAGAAGCATTGTAAATCGTCGAAGTCGAAACTATAAGTACGACTTATTGATTAATGATCCCTTTACCTTGATCGGATGATATCAAATGAAAGTCAAACAACCATCCTGTTTCTTCAGGTCCGTTTGGAGCTTCCAAGATGTCAGACACAGAAAACACAAACACAGAATTTCAAACAATTTAATGCAGCTTCAATCAACCAACCCAACGACGGAAGGTAAAGATTCGTTGTAGAAATTGTAGCATATGTAGCACATCTATTTATCATAAAGTATTTAAGGAACCGGAAGCACCCATGAAAGGGGCTGAGAGGAACTCGTTCCAGTATTCAGGTTCACAGGTTCCTGAACTTTGATCCGATTTCATTATGCAGTTCTATTCTGAGTAGAATGGATTGGAAGAAAAAAACATCGTTCCCTCAATGAGCAGCTCACATGCATCAGGTAGTTTTGTTCCGAGCTGCACTATGACGACGCCAATCGAAAGACGTCAGTAAAAAAGGAAGGAAGTTGCATTTACATTTCTTAGCACGGTTATGGTGACGACGAATTGGGCAGGACAGGAAAGAAACGACGACCTGCAAGAGGTTGTTTTTTTTTTCGTAGAGTTTCTTCGGTTTGTTTCAGCTGATCTTTATTCGGTTGATCGGAGTTCCGTGGAGTACCACTCAAGGCGCTGCCATTCATAGGTCGGGTTAAGCAGGAAGTGACGGTTGTTGAGTCTCAAAGATATGGAAAATATGACAATATTACCTGTACGCTTTGATCTGATTTCGGAACGACAAGAGCGATCGGTTTTGAGCCGCAAATTTGATGCCCGTGCACGTGTTCGTAATTATGTCGGGTGATTCATGGATATTACTCGTTCAAACGAGTTGAACTGATCATTGATATTTTGAAGAATAATTTTAATTGCTTTCTTAACAAGAAAAACTAACGAGCTATATTGAAACTCAAATGAAATTTAAATTACTTTTAAATGTAAAATTATCTGATATGTCTGTTTTTAATGCTTATTTCTGCTAAAAATGAGTATTGATCTCAAAGTCAAAAACACAAATTCTATTAAATTAGTTCAATTTCATCTATATATATAAAAATGAATGTTTGTCTGTCTGTCTGTTCCCTATAGACTCGGAAACTACTGAACCGATCATCGTCAAAACTGGCATCTGAGGGTTTTTGAGGCCGGGGATGGTTTCTGTAATAGTCAAAACTCCATCCGACTTAAGGAAGGAGAGGCTTCCATACAAAATTTGTAGCTTTTCGAAACAAATTAAAGTCATGACATCCATTTTCTTGAGATTTTTTTTTTCCTTTGGGCGGTTTGTTTTTCGTCTCTATGGTCGAGGCGTCGCGGCCAACGTCGCAAAAGGATAGTAACCCAGGCATAGCATACTGATCAGTAGGAATATTTTGGCGCGTATTTCTCAACCAAGCATATTTTCTTTGCGGGGTTTGTTTTTCGTCTCCATGGGCGAGCAAGCGTCGTCGCAAGAGGATGGTAACCAAAGCACACTGTTCAGTGATTGCTGGAAAATTAACAATAAGGCGCCTGTTTCTCAAACACGTGGGGCGATATGCAACCTAGATGTGTTTTTTTCTTGCTTATTTGATTTGTACACAGCACGTGGTAATAAATGACGCCTAGATGTGACACGGATTGGTATTTTATTGATCGAATCAAAACCAATTGAAAGATTTGCTAAAATACTTCCATATTTAGTTCGTGTTAATGTAGGTAGCATTCGACTTTTCATTCAAGGAACATTAGAACATGTTCAAACGTTCAACTTTTTCTGTTAAAAAAAAATAAAAATTAGGTTTTCTTCTAGAAATTGTTACTTCGGCCCAAATACACAACTGAAACGAATTTAGAAATTAGATGGGAGCTTTTTATTTTAAATAATTCTGAAAAAACCATTGTACTTTTTGCTTACATACCAATTCAAGTACATACTTAACATGAAAAGTGTTTTTGTGTTACATGGCTGCATAAAAGAGACTTTTAATCCGCTTCGTTTTTGAAAAGCGAGACTTTAGAACCGATATTCAACTGGACGCAAAATTTTTAAAAGAAATTTTTAGTTTACCCTTAAAGTGTTAAAAACAATTTTCCTCTCTGTCAACTTACACGGTGGGGCAAGGGCAAACGTCGAACTTTTAAGAAATTCATCTTCAAAATGATTCACAATGTTGGAAAGACCAGAAGGGGTATTCCGAATGTTGAAACTGCAGCGGATATTGAAAATTCTTAAATGTCTTTGTAAATGAAGGTCATTCCCTTTGAACAGCATTCGTTAAAAGTGGAGTAACAAACATAAATTTATATTGCAGGAATACTGCAGAGGTATCAGTGAAACTTGATAAAACAAAAAACAGGAATTCGTATTAAATCCATTTTAAAGCCATTACTCTGACGCATCTGTAAATAAGCTTTGCATTGACACTTGCCCCAATATGCGGGACAAATGTAAACTTAGAAATTTGTTTTTAACTAAATTTTTGAAAATTTGACTTTCAAAGAAAAAATAAAAGAAACGCTGAGAACTTATTTAGTGATGCAACTGATATTTTTTTAAATATTTATATGTTTACCGTAGTAAATTTATTTTAAAAAAAGAAATTTGCACTGTATTTAATACATAACTAATTTAATATATTTTTCATTACCATGATAAGTGCTGTTTGGGTATCGAGCCGGTTAAATTTGCCTACCTTCTTCAAGCAGTGGGGGACAAAATTGAAAAAGATGGGAGAGCTCCCATGTAAATTTAAGATAAAGAGCTTTTCAAAGAAGGGACGATATTTAAAAAGGTTTTTTTCGGTACAGAGTACAAATTTCAGATCTTGAAAAACGAGTTTAGAGATCAGTAAATAATATATACCATCTTTAAATTGCTATTCAGAACTGCAGCTGCAGCTCTCATTTCAAAGTTGTTGGTTCTGAAGTATGATGAGGTTTGATTTAAAACAATGCTCTCTAAAATCTAAATTTTAATAAATTTTACAAATTACATTTATTTTTAGAAGGTGTAGCAAAGCACAACGGGTCAGCTAGTTGTTAATAAAAAAAATAACTATTTGTTTATTTTCGGTATTATACATCTGCGTTAAGGAACAATAAAGTGTTGTAACAACAATAAAAAGATCAGTTAAATATATAAAAACAACCTCCTAATTAATTATGAATCAAGGAAAATTGTTTAAAGTCAAGAAACAATTCGTCATAATCATGAATAAATATTCAATTGAAGTTGATAACAATAAAAATCAAGATCAGATTTCAAATGGGATCAATTTTAAAATTTGAGATTTGAATCAAGATCAGGATAGGAATCAGCATCAGGATCACTATTTCAATCAATTTAAGTTACCGACTAAAGTATAAAATCGGTAATTGCATCATACTGAAATCAAAATCAACATCACGATCAGGACCGAATTCCGAATCAGGAAAAGATTCAGCTCTTTTTGAGTGGTTTCTATATTTTTAATTAAATAAACTACAAAGAAAATCAATTTCTTAGCTAACAACTTGTTTTCTCATATGAGGTCAAGCTACAGTATACAGGTTTAACAATACAAATTTTTCATTAATACAGAAAAACAAAGTTTTCTTGCACATGAAACATTCTGGGTAAAAATAACTGGATAAAGTTGGTTTTTCATATCATTTCTGTAATGGCTCAAAGTGTCTTACAATGTATCCTCCAGTTAAATTTTTTGAACGTCAGCTTCCCAATATAATTTCAAAAAGAAGGTTTTGAATAAATGAAATCCTTGAACTATTTTAATTCGTAAAAATAAACTGAAAATCGTTTAATGGTTTGAAATTTTTAATTCAAACCAGTACGCTACAGAAAAATTCTAGGAAGAATGTTCCTTAATTAATTCAATTTGTATTAAAACTTTTAAGCACGTGTATTGATCCATCGCAAATCAAGCTTAAAAATGTTTACAAGCAACGAAACAAAAAAGTATGCCAAATGCTATGAGCATCACACGCTAAAGAACATAGATGAAGGCCGATAGAATATTTTTTGTTATCGATAATTTCTCTTTGATTTATTATTGTTAATGTAAAAAATGTTAGTTTTCATGGTTTTTAGGATTGTCCTCCTTTTAAGCTACATGGAGGCCATTCAATAATAGAATTTTCTCATCTACATACATATATAGGTCGACAACAAAATTAATGTTTGTCTGTCTGTCTGTCTGTTCCTTATAGACTCGAAAACTATTGGACCGATCATCCTAAGAGTTGGCGTCTGAGGGTTGTTATGTCCGGAGATGGTTTCTCTAATAGTTACAAACACCTTCGATTAAAGGGAGGGAAAGCTGCCATACAAATTTTACATAAAAAAATGTCACAATCCATAAATTTATTATCAATTTACATCAAACTTCGCACACAAACGTATTTTTAAATAATAAAATGATTCATTATGGTGATGGATAGGATTTTTTACAAATATTCAGTTGGAAAAAAGGAAAGGGGTTCTTACATATTCAATGTGAAATATAACAGAACTCGAACAATTTCCAAACGATGTTAATCAAATTTTGCACATAAAAATTCTTGATGTCATGAGATTATCTAAAGACTTTTAATTGATTGAATGATTTTTTATCCATTTCACAAATTTATTTCGATAATGGCTGCTTGGAAAAAATAATTTCATGTTTGAATCAGCGCCCTCAAATCAGTCCAAATCAGCTTTTAAATGCATTGCCTTTCGGAAAAATGTAAATTTTCATGCCTTGGTTAATCTAAAAATTTTAGAATTACATTGAATTTCTACAGCATTGTATCATTGAAACTGAAAATGTAGACAAAATTTAGATCCTTAACTAATTAAGGGCTAGTCGAAAAAATCAATATCAGTTTTTTTGTTTTTTTTTTGTTGATGTATTAGTTAATAAGCTTTCAATAGCTGATTTCAGTAAAAATTGGAAAGTTTTAAAATTTTCTTGAGCCATTGTATCAAAAATTTAGATGATAGACAAAATCTGATGAACCACAATTCGATTTCTTGTCGCAAAAAAACATTTAAAATCAGTTCTTAAATCATATGCACCAAAAAATGCTGTTCTCTTGTCTGGTAAATACTATTTTTAAATGCAGTCTTTATGAATTATAATTGAAAAATAAAACTTTTTTCTTTAAAAATCTTAAAATGGATTGTCTTTAACTTTTTATTCAAATAGTCATTGTATGAATGATTTGGCAACAATTTTGACAATATGATTGAAGTTAATCATTTAATTCACAATAGTTGGTCAAAATCACTCCAAGATCTTTCGATCGATTGCATTGTTGCCCAGGAAATAGTCGACTAATAACGGGATAGTTTAAAAAACCTTCGTATGCAGCCTTTTTTAACTAAGTAAACCAAAAATCATTTTATATGTTAAATTGGCCACTCAATTTTTTTGTGACCAAAATGCCTTAAAATCCCATTTATACTGAAGGCTCGATACAACCTTTTTCTGTAGTCAGATCTTGCTTAAACTTGGCCTACAGAAAAGCTATGAAGCCAATGATTTATTATGTTTTATGTTTTCTATATTTACATTGATAATTTTACTTCAACTTTATTGTAACAGTAAAACAATCATCCCTTCCATAATTTTCAACCTATTCTGACAAAAAATCTATATTATTCTTTGTTTTAAACTGTCAAAAATAACTTGTTATTTTGGTAGCGCCGAAAATGTTTGAACCATATGTTTTTCGATCTACCATAGCTATTGATAGTTAGGCTTTCTGTAAGAAAGGCAAAAATTAATAAGCTTCACTTTTGTAAACATTTCCACTGAACCAAACATATGTATTTTAAAATAAAAAGATGAAAAATATACTTTTTGATGAAACAAATTTCTCGTTTTCTGTTGGTGCTCATTCCATTTTTATCTATGAAAAGTTTTATACAGAATGTTATTTTTTCTAACTTCATTTGAGTGAGGCAAATAAGAAAATAGGAATAGATCTCCCCATCAGACGTTTTCCATTGTTGGTAATTTTGGCCTATCCTTGTTTCTAAATATTTTAAAAGGAAGTTTTGGAAGAATAGGAGGTTGCAATATGAACCTAAAGAGATTCTTACTAACATTCCTTCCCTTCTTCCTCATTGACTATCAGGACGTGGCTGGCCCCGTTGTTAGTAACATGTTAAAAAAAAACGATTTAATACACTTATCAGTGGATTGGAGCCTTTCTTACGGAGTGCAAATTATGTTTGGAAAATATGACACAATAATGGATTCATTATTCCTGAATTATTTATGATCAATCTATAAAAAAGATTATGATTGAAGAAATCGAAAGCAAACATCAATTTTAAAAAAGGATGGCCAGTACGTTTTTTGGGGGATAAGCGACTTATATTCAATGAGTTCATTAACTATCAAAATATTTCAAACTGTTCAAGTTTCAGAGCCACATTTCTCGACGCTCACTAGGGATAGCATCCTCGTTTCACGCGTTAGAGTGCGAGGGATTGCTGGCTACTGATGCTGAGCAAATAGCTACCTTTTTGGAGCCAACATAAGCATAACATTTACTTTAAAACAGATCAATTTTAAAAAAATTGTTTTTTTTTTGTTTTTAAGATATGACCTACAGGAAAAATCGATTTTTTTTAAATTAAGGTCATCAAAATCGTAAAACCTAGAATAGGAGAAAGGGTGGTAAAACGTTTCAATTGGAACATATAAATACACGGACATCTTCGTAACTCGTCGAGCTGAGTCGATTGGTATATATAAAGTGGGGTCTTGATCCCTTAATTATTGATAGCCCCAGCTGACCGTTCGTTTGCCTTTCTGTAAAAAATCCAAAACATCAGTTTTGTGCATTGAGAATGTAAAGGGTGTCCATGTTGAAATTGCTAAACTATGAAATTGTTCTAACTTTTTAACCGTTGGGTAGAATTTAATGAAAATGTCGGTGGATTTAGTTCATAGTGCATTGTTTACATCCCTAAAGTTTTAAAGTCCTGTGATCAAAACTCGCGGAAATAAAGTCCAAACAGCTCGTGCATGATAAAATCTTGCGCACTCTTCACGCGAACAAGGATCTCTCACATCGTTCCATCGCTAAAACGTTGGGAATCGCGAATTCCATGAAGTCGTGAGTGATTAAGCGGTTTGAGGAACGATTGACCACCGATCGGAATCCCAGAAGTGAGGGAAAAAGTGTTCCGTACAACACTCAAAATCACAACCGCGTAGTTGGGGCTTTCAACCGAAACCCGAACACCTCCGTTCGGGATGTGGCTAAGAAGCTGCACCTAAGCCGAAGTTTTGTCCAGAAGGTCAAAACTAAATGCTGGGTTTCGCGACGAGAAGTAGAACAAGTCCGCAATAACCTGTGTCAGTAAGTTGTACCTCAACATGCTGACGAAAGTTGAATGCTGCATCATGGACGACGAAACATATGTGAAGGCCGAATAAGTTCAACGCATGTCTGCACTCAGAAGATGTTCAAATTTGCGAATAAATTCCTGGTTTGACAAGCCATCTGCACGTGCGGGAAGTGGAGTGCACCTTTCGTGACCCAGGACACGATGAACGGACATGAAAGAGTGCCTCTAGAAGCGGCTGTTTCTTTTTCTGAAGGTCCACAACGTCCCAACAATCTTTTGGCCGGATTTGGCCTTATGTCACTACTTCAAGGACGTGCTGAAGTAGTATGCGGACAATAAGGTCGATTTCGTGCCGAAAATGTTCAACCCTCCCAACGGCCCCTTCGAAAAGTACTGAGCGATTATAAATTCACAGGTTGTGC
Source organism: Uranotaenia lowii (assembly GCF_029784155.1). Lineage (NCBI taxonomy): Eukaryota > Metazoa > Arthropoda > Insecta > Diptera > Culicidae > Uranotaenia > Uranotaenia lowii. The sequence goes on along the minus strand of NC_073692.1, from coordinate 66,884,753 downwards.
AGAATCTTATGGCCGGGGTTAAGGCCAAGGTGAGAACATTTGCGTATGGACTGTAGATAGAATACGAATGAAATGGTAGAATGAAGTTTAATAGTTATTTTTCAATACCTGAAAATTTGATTGCAATCGGATGAAAAATCGAATTCATCGTGAACGCGCCGAGCAAACATAAAATCGCTTTAAAATGATGACTCAAGTCATTAAAAACGTTACTGCGAATCGTAATTCCAACTAACGCAAGTAAGAGGTCGTAAAAATTGTTACTCGAAGTCGGATTAAATGGTTTGAATCGGGTCCGCCATGTTTGCAGATTTTGAAGACGATTTCATTCCTTTGATTTCTCCCGCGTGGGTCAATTGAGAGAACAGCTTTGTTGTGCTCTCAGCGACCAGCAGTGCAACCAGATTACTAAAAATCAGATGGTGTATTTGCAAGGATTGCCCAATGGCAGAGGCAGCAAATATTGTCGCTGGCAACCGTTCGCATGCATTGAGAGAAAACAAACTTGTGCTCTCTTGCATTCTTTCAGTATGTATGAATAGGGTGTCGAATATCGACCAACTCGTAAACTTTTATCGTTTTAGCCAGAAGTTGCAAATATATACGTATATTGCCTCCACTTTGGTAGGTAAATGGTGTTTTTTCGAGTTGCATACGATTATTTTATAATTTATATGAGACGCATAACAAAGTTGTTGAGAAATATACCTACAAAAATGTTTACTGGGCGCTTTATTGCTAATCCCACGCAACATTCCGTTGGACTTTGCACAAAATTGATGGCCTCGGTCAATCAAGAATTGGAAACCATTTGCGATGTGTAACTTGTTCTGCTATGCTACGCCAGCGATCATGGAATTCAAAATGCGCTTTTTGAAAATAAAATTCATTTACATGGACCTTATCTTTTATTTTGAATATCTTATTAAAAAGTATTTCGCGCTCAATGCTTTCAGGGGGATATGAAAAGGCAAACAAGTTGAGCTTAACTAAGCTTAAACAGCTATTAAGAGTTAGGTCTTAAACTAACCGCATAATTGTTTTAAAAAAATGTTCCCTTGTAAGGCAGTAAAAAAGAATTATAAAGACCGTCTAAAGCAAGGTTGATCGAAACGTCAACAAATTGACAAATATGTTCAATTAAGATTTTTAGTCCATGTAATTATGTCATTTATTAAAAATGTAAAATATGTTTCCCTAACGAAAAAGTTTTAAAAGTTATCATACTACGGTTTTAACGTTTCACATTAAATAATGGCACATTTGAATACCCCTATGGAAATTTTTTCTGCAATAACTTCTTTTGTTTGATGAAAATTTCCACGGAGTGGAAAATTTTGAAAATTCAAAGCAATACCGACTAGGAAAAGCTCCTTATTTGTATCGAGCGTGTTTGTGTATTTTGTAACAATTTTGATCAAACCTCCTTTCCCCCATAGGATCGCGCAAGCTTTGGAATTGTACCAAACAATTTTTTTTCTGAACATTGACATTTTGCCGCATTTTCTCATAAGTAAAAGTTAGAATAATGCAATTGAAAAATCTTTTTCATATTGCAGTTAGTACTGGTAGCGAGAAATCTGTCCCAAATAATAAAAAAAAAACCTAACATCGGGCAGCAACAACTTGCGAGGCTGCCTCATTGTCCGACTGACTGCTACCCGTTTCACGAATATGTGTTGTTCGATCTTCTTTATTCACTTTTGTCGAACATATTTTACTGATAAGCCACGATTTATGGCAACGCGCCGCTCCGTTCGAGTCCGAAAAACACACACAATGTGATTCAGTTCTCGATCCTGGCTGGGGGCTTCAAGGAGAGCGTTATAAGACATGGAGTCCCCGGTAGTAGTGGCCCGAACTCGGCAGCAGCAACCGCATCCAGCTATCTCCCGTTCTCGACAGCCTTACAAATCCTTGTTGCCATTGCAAAAATAACGAGGGTGGCCGTCGTCGCCAGATATCGGAATTCAATAATAATAAAGTTAAATTGAAAGCAACGACGACGGTTAACCTGTCGTTGAACTTCTGCCTTGTAGCGTTTGTTTTTTGATTTTTTTTTTTGGATTATTCCTCACATTTCCCTTCCTCGTTCTGGATCAGTACCCAGAAGAAGGACATTGACCGGGGGACAAAACCGCACCATCACCTCGTTTTAATCTCATTTTTGGACACCTCTGCTTCTGCATCGCTCTCTCTATGTTTCGTACCGTTTCACTTCAACCGCAAGGATTTAGTGCAGGGAGGAGCATTTTTTTTGGGCCGGGGACCCAAATTTGGACACAAGCGTGCGCAGTTGAACATGTGTCTGCCAAAAATAATTCATTGAATGGAAAAATGGGATCGCGTTGACCAGCGCAAGTGAAATTCGACAGGCTCCTGGGCTCAATTGGGATTCCACAAGCAGGAGCAAGTGAATGGATTGCCGGTAACCAAACAAACTTACCAAAAAAAAGGTTAACTAAATACGATCCACGTTGTTGGCTTAACGACGACCACGACGACGACTGGTGATGAAAGTACATTGATAAGGTCTCCAAAATCCCTTTCCTTGGCTTTAGCTTTAGCTGGCCACTGACTGCTGCCGTTTGCAGTGGCGATTTCCATTCAATTTGGGGAAACTTGTGGACGTCACATTCGTAAATCACGTTCTCTCTGCTGTATGGCTATGCGTGGAAGCCAAGCCAAACACAAGTCGTGATCGACATGGAAATCGGGCCCCGAAATCGGAAGCAGCAAGGAAGACAGCCGGAAAAATAACGATCCTGCCTCCGGTGGACAAGTGTAATTGACATTCGATTTAATTACGGGCCCCGAAAAAGTGACAGTGCCCAGTTGATTGTTGGATTTTGATCTTGTCACAGAGGAGGTTCGATCGCAGTGCATCAAATCCATGAAACATGTATTCTTAAAATAAATTCAAAAACAGTCACCAAAGGAATTTGTGAATAAATATAAATCTAACTGTTTATATATTAAACCTTACAAAACTAATACACGTGTAAAGTACCTTAGTGAAACGCCATGATATGTTGAAATGATCAAATTTAACAACTCTAAACTGAGCTTGCAACTTTGCCCGGTTTTATACGGGTTTGTCCGGATATTTAATACAAAGTTTGGGAAAAGTCCAGTTCAGTCCGGTTGTCCGGATTTTAATGTAAAAAAATCGTGATTTTGCCTTGATTTATTCACTTTATTCGCCAAGTCAATCAAAAAAAAAACTAAAAGTGCTGTTAAAATGTTTTTATTTATGCGTACAACAAAACGAAATTTTTGAGTAACTTTTATATAAAAAATCATGAATGGATTTTCGGAAGCCTAAAATACAAATAAAAATCTGCTGAAATGTTTTAATAAATTTTTTTTTAAATTTTTGTAGAGTTTTTCCTTGGTTTTGAGTAAAAACTTTGGACATAATTTGTCCGGATACTGCCCGGATTTTACCAGGTTTTGAGATGAACTATCCTGGATTTGTCCAACCCTGATACGTGCGAAAATAATTCTGACAACCTTTCTCAATACACGAAATCTCTGAGGTCGGAATTTAGCAAAATTTTGCTCAAATTTGTCCAGCTAGAAATTTAGCAACCAATTTAGCATTATTTTTCTGCTAAAATTTCAACAATAATGACGCAATATTTTACAAAATTTTTAGCAAAAACCACTGAAAAAGGCCGTGCACAATAAAAATCTACAAAATTTATTTATTTTTCTTTGGATTACGTTGGAAACACTAGGAGGGTGTCGGATTTCCAATTAAAAACACAAATTCTTTCACATTTACTTATTGATTTTTATTTGTTCAAATATTTTCACATAATTCAACATCATTCAACATCACTTATTTCACTCTTTTTTCAAAACTTTCTTGCGGACCGGGTTGCTACGAATGTGAAGTTCGACCTCCGATTTCTGGATGTTGCATTGACTTTTTTTTAAACAGCACTGATTGTTTTTTCAAGCGATGCACACAGAAGTATTTCACCCAAAAACCTGTCAAAATTTAAAAATTCATTATTACAATGAATTTTGTGTTTATTTGCTTCTTGAATACACAATACATCAGATACTAGTCAGTTTTTCAATATTTATTTTTTTAGTAACATCAACAACTGACGAATTTTCAATATTTTTATCAACTGGAATTTCACATCACACCGTATAAAAATTGCGTAACTGTTCAACATGTGATTAAAGGTTTGAGAAGTGACTGAACAACAAGCTTTTATATGGAGAATTTAAATGAATGGAAAAATGTTATATTTGAGGAAAATTGGTAACAAAAAACGTGATTCAGATACTGTATTTGGAGCTTTTAAAACCGTTAATTTTGATTACAGTGTTAAAAGTTTTTTTTTGATAAATAAGTGATTTTGTTAATGTTCCCAGCAAATCTCAGAAACTAATTTTAAATCATGTGCAAAATCGATAATTTAATGGACCATGTACAAAAGAAAAAACTTCAGCATACTCCCGCACTCGTGATATTTTCAATGTTGAAGTTGAAAAAATTATTTTCTTTTTTTTTGTAAACTCTCTTCATTGTGCCATGTTTATTTCAATCAGCTATTCAAGAAAATATTCTAATTATAGCTCAAAATTGTTTTTCGCACTTATTGTGAATAATTTATTTGCCTAATGATACATTTTCATTGATGTTAATGTCGTGGAACATCTTTTGAAGTCGCTGTATTTTTTAAAATTTTTGAAAGTTATACACAATTTTTTTTTAAATTTTCACACGGTTACCGTGGTTGAATTACAAGGAATCTTTCGATTGCTTTGATTCAGTAAGATAGAGCTATTTCCTTAAAAACAGGGAAATTTGGAATTGCTGCACTTAACTTGCTGTATCTTCGACAATTTTCATTGAAAAATCTTGAAATGTAGTTCAAAGGTGTGAAAATGTTTGATCTAATATCAGGCCAAGTTTCGTTAAAATCGATGAACGTGATCAAAAATGGAGCCGGGTAGAAAATCAGGTTCATTATCGCCCAACATTCGATTTTATTCTTTTTTGGACGGATGTTTGTATGGAAAACATGGTAATCCATGTATTCTTAGTTTTTTTCTTTTACAAAATCAAAATTTATTACAAAGAAGGTTGTAGATTGATAGCAACTTCATTCCTGCTTTGTTTAGAAATAGAAATTGTACCAAAAGATGTTGGGCGATAATGAACCTGATTTTCTACTCGGCATCATTTTTGATCACGTTCATCGATTTTGACGAAACTTGGCCAGATATAAGATCATACATTTTTACATCTTTGGACCAAGTTTTAAGATTTTTCAATGAAAATTGTCGAAGATACAGCAAGTTTAGTAAAGCAACTCCAAATTTCTCTTTTTTACGGAAATAGCTCTAGCTTTGTTTCCCGTCATTGTAAAGACTTCAAATTTTGTAGAGTGTTAGTTGAATAATTGAACTAGAATGTGTGAAATTTTCATGAAAAATATCTACCGAGAGAGAAATGGCAACTCGTCAAACTTGGAAGTGGGTGCGCAGCTTCAGGCGATTTCATTCTTTTTTGATTGCAACTGTACATATAGTTCCAAGAAAATCGAAACTTATATTTTTTGAGAAAAGGCCTGTTTAAATTTTACGATGTGCTTTAGATAGACGAAAAAATATATTAGAAAACAAAGGAGCTCCATGAAATCGTGCCTATCGATATTTTAAGCTATTCAACACAAATCTACAAAAAAGGGCAGCCAAATATATGCATGCTTAGAAAATAATCTAAAAATTTTTTGAAACACTTGGCATAGCAGCTGAATTGCAGGATCTTTTTGAAGTATATTGATTTGAAAAAAAAAACTACCAAAATTTGTTGATGCAAATTTGAGTAGAAATTAGTTCAATTAAGTTGTCAGAAAATAAAAGGATTTTAATTAGAATAATTGAATGATATTTAAATAATTGATGGTGGAAGATAACATTTGAAATATCAAGTGGATTCGATATTGATATCGACTTTTTTTTTGTCAGAAAGCTTAATAATCACAGCGTGGTAATTTAATTGGCTAAAAATTATTTTTAAAAACTTTCATAATATTTTAACAGTTTTATTCCAAAATAATCAAACGTATAGACATCAAAAACACTTTTGGCCAACTTTTTGTTCTATATACTCCTATGTGCGGCGACAAAAACAGCTGAAGCAAAAAAAAAACACTAAGAATTTCCAGGCTTAAAATTTTCACTTACAGCAAGTTTTTGAAATTTCTTATTGTTGCTAAAAATTTTAATTTTTTTTTTATGTAATTATTTCCTAAATTTTCAACTGAACTCAATGATTTAGAATCATTTGGGTGTTATTAAATTCGGGATAGATTGATGTTCATACTGAGTATAGAGCTTTTAAAGTTAAATTTTGTTTTGAGGAACTTCCATGTAGATTAAGAGGACAATCTTACCCTGAGGAAAAAATCTCGTATGATATTCATAAGATCGGTCTTATGAAACGATTTTCTATCATTTTTTTATGATTTCATAAGATTGCTTATGACACTCATAAGATGAGTATCGTTTTCCATAAGTTCCTTATTGTCATTCCATAAGCGATCTTATGAAACTCATAAGACATGTCATTGTGAAAAAAAACCGCATGTGCTAAAGCAAGATGGCTACCGAAAGAGATTTGCTGGCGGATCTGTCGATTGCTAATGCAGTTTTGAACACGTTTAAAGGTGGTAAATTGTTTTCAATTGTTATAATAATTCAAAAGTGTTTATTTACAGATTGCGGAATAGGAACGGCTCAACTTATTTTGTTCAGTGAGGAACAAATAAAAAAGGCGTTATCTCGAGTGGACGTAAACTGGCGGTACGACCATATATGGGAAATAATTTTAGATTGGCGTAAGCGGAATGTAAGTAAAAATATATATAATGAGAATTTGCAACAATATTATGACACAAATTTATTCTTATAGGGTCTGGAAAATGCACAAGAAGTGCTGAGTGGAAACTGTCCGGAAGATTCTCCGGAACTGGCAGCTGCTGGAAGCTGGAAGCAATCGCAGCAACCATCAACAGTAAGGAAAACATTGTTTACGTTTTTCACAGTTGAAATTGTATATTTTTATACTCCTCACAGAACGACATACCGGCCACGGAAGAGCAGCAACCTGTTCCTCTTCCCGTCCAGGGTTCCCGTGAGGATTCCCGTATGAAAATACCACCAAACCCCTGTGGTGAACGAATTTTAGAAGTGCCGCACGACCAAGTTGGCGAATGTTACACTCCGGATTTGGAATCCATACAGAAGCCCAGGGAAAAACCACTTGTTGAGCAACTGCAAGACCAAGTTTGCGAACCTCGTCCTTCGGTTTCGCTGTCCCATCAGGAGTCAAGTGATGAGCCGTTCACAGTGGACACCTTTAGAACGCTATTGCTACAAACGACACCAGGCGAAGATCTTCGCATACATGCTGAAGACTTTGACCTCGACACAGGCAGCCAGAAACTGGTTGCAGACGTGATTGCAAGGTACCACATAGCCAAAAAAAGAAGCGGTTCCCGTGGTTTCTATGAGGAGTACGTAAACGTCATCACGAAGGTGTTCCCAAGGGAAAAGAAGGTATTATTTTGTGATAATATCACTGTTACTATGATTGTGATTTTTTTCTTTGTTTTAGGAACCATATTATAAAAGATCAGATAAGGGTAATCCTAAAGGCTTACTCTTCAGCAGGATAAATTATTTGAAACAATCTGGAACGCGTATGCAGAGGGCAGCAGCAGAGCACCGACTTATGCGTGAAGGTCATGAAAGTTCAAGTGTAAACCCGCTTCCTGACGAAGCATGTCGTGCTTTATCATGGCTGGAGATGAATGATGGAACGTGGCTCACAGTGTTAAATCAGTGGGAAGCATCATTCACTGCCAGACAGGTAGCTCAGAAGCATCCGCACCCTTCACAAACGATTCAAAAATTCCCGCATTTGAGAGATGAACACGGATATCAATTAGTATGTATTATTTATCTTTATTTTGTTTTATTTTGATTCATTCTTATTTTAACTACATAAGTTATAACATTTATTTTTAATACGAACTAAATTAATACAAATTTCAGATTGATATTGATTACCGTTTACTGCGGACTGATTTCTCAACTGACGCGAACGAGGTTGCTCGAAACTGGGAAGCATTAGTGCAACCTTTTTGCAAATACATTTCAAAGAACGCTAAGGATCCTTCAACCAAAGGTCTTCTCGAGGCAATTACAAACAGTGATTTGTCAATAGGTAATTAATGATTATTTTCAGTTTAGGAAAGTACAATTAAAATAATGCTTATTTTTTAACAGATGCCCGAATTCCAGCAATCCTTCTTGCGCTAAACACTGTTTTAATCCCAGTGAAAGTTGCACCTGGATTCAAACCAACAATCGCTACGGCGCAAGCAGACACTGTATTTTTCGCGACAGATAGAGACGAAGCTCGGACAATCTATGATCAGGAGATCGTGGATTACGAGCAGAACGGAAACCCTGTTCCTCCAAAGCTCGTTATTTTTTCCGGAGATTTTTCGTTCCCGAACCATGGATGCATGGTTATCTACAAAAATATCGAATATAAATTTAAATCTATATCAAGAGGAGTTGACGTTTTCCACAAACTGTGTACTGTACTAAAGATACCTGTATCAAAGGTATCGAAACTAGTTTGGATTTTCGTTGGTCTTCATTTGTACGGTGTCAGCAATAACTCGTACAAAACCATCGAAAAATTGCACGAGTTCCTGAACGCAGCAAAATGTACATCGACTGTCCCATAAAAAACTGCAGGGAGAAATTTTCAGCTGGAGTCAGCCTAGTTAATCATATATCTAAATATCATAAGACTCCAACTAATTTTAATTTAAAATATACCTACCCCAAATGCCCTCAAATTTTTAGCAATTTTTATAATTTTAAGAAGCATACATTAAATCATAATTTTAATGTAGCAGAACCCGAAAATCAAATCAGTAACAATGAAAAGGAAGTAATACCAGTTAAAGTACAAAAGTTAGATGATGATATAACCAACGATTTTCCAATCGTGCCAAGTACATCAGTATGCAATAACCAACAAAAACTAGCATTAGAATTTACTTTATGTTTACACAAGAAAAATAATTTCACAAGAAATGATGTACAAGAGGTACAAGAAGCTACTGAAAAGTTTACCACAGAACTATTAAATTCTATCGAGGCTCTTAATGTAAGAAGCTGCGATTCAAACTCACAGAAAAAAATGGAAATATTATTGGAATCAAGCAAAACTGCTTTTAAAGACATAAACACAGAGCATAAGTTTCTCCGTAAATTAAAAAACATTGAACTTTTTGATTCACCGATTATTTATAGCTTGGAAAATGGGACACCAGTCATTAACAGTAATATTGCCAGTAAAGGCAGCGAGGGTTGTAGAAAAAGTTGTTTGGTACTGAATCCTATACAATTTCAATTGAAACAATTTTTCGAAACCGGAGATAATTTGGAAAAGGTAGTAGACCGAATATATAGGCTGGAACATTCAGATGGTTTGAATAATTTCATTAATGGTCGAGTTTGGAAGAATATTAAAACCAAATATGAAACCGACGAATCAACAAAATATATTATCCCGCTGTGGATATATGCTGATGAGTTTGAGATAAACGATTCACAAGGACCACACAACAAAGTCGACTCGGTGTGCGGAATATACTTTCACTGTCCTTGTCTTCCAGACAATATGAGATCTAAGTTAAGTAATATTCTAGTTGCAGGGGTAGTAAGGAAAGTCGCCATTCAACAAGCGGGAATAGATGCTTTTATTAAAGAGTTAGTTATACCCTTTCAAAAATTAGAAGAAGAAGGTCTAATAGTACAGTTTAAGGGAGAAGATGTTAAAATCAGATTTATTTTAAGTTTGTTCCAAGGGGATAACTTGGGGGTACATTCCCTATTATCTTTATCAAAGGGATTTAATGCTACGTATTACTGTCGGTTCTGTCGACGGCACAAATCACAACTTCAAACTGATTGTACAGTTTGCACCGATTCTCTTCGCAGTATAGACAATTATAATCAAAATTTATTAGTGAACGATCATTCACTAACAGGCTTGGCGGGACCATCAGTGTTCAATAGACTTCCCTCATTCCATGTCGTTCAAAACTGGAGCGTAGATGCCATGCATGATCTGTTCAGCAATGGTGTGTGTAAGTATGGATTTATAGAGGCCTTGAATTATTTTGTGTACGACAAAAAATTTCTAACACTTGCTAGTTTAAATACTCGTAAAAATATTATTGGTCAAGCATCATTAGACGCTGGCCTTCGAAGGATGCCAGATGTTGAGTCTAGTTACGATAGCAAAACTAAAAGTAAAACTATAAAAATGAGAATGAATGCTGATGAGATGAAGGCCTTCTGCCATAATTTTACATTTATAGTTGGTCCATATATTCCTTCCGAGGATCCCGTCTGGATATATTGCCAGATTTTAATTGAAATGGTTGATCAGATTCTTGCAAAAAAAATTTCAATACAAGATATAACAAAACTATCACAAATTATCACTAAACATCATTCCCTTTACCTGTCTGTATTCAAAACATCTTTGAAACCCAAGCACCATTTCTTATTGCATTACCCCAAAGTTATTTTAGACTGTGGTCCAATAAACCAGATGATGTGCTTCCGTAATGAGGCGAGGCATCAACCATTTAAAGAATATGCACATGTAATAACGTCAAGAACCAATATTGCGTTTACATTGTGCATGAAGTCCTGTCTCCAGTTTAGTTATGACATTTATAATAACACTTTTCAAGCAGCGTCTCCTCAAGGCAATTTCAAAAAAAGTACTATTTGTAGTAGACCGTATTATAAACTGATAATAGATCTACCTTTTGATATTCATGCGTCCGTCGAATTTACTGGAACTTTATTCCTTAATGGATACCAATATTCTTCTGGGTATTTTGTTACTCAAACTACTGAAAATGGTAAACAATTATTCGAAATTGAAGAATTTCTTAAGCACAACGATCTTATTCAAGCCATAGTTAGACAATGGAAAATAGGATCAATTGTACATCATTATCTTGCCACAGAAGCTGTAGAAAGACAAAATAACATGTATGTAATTCACATTGACACTATAGATGGTCCGCCCTTCAGAGTACACGAGATTAGCAATAAGTTTTTGTATAGAAATAAATGTGTTTTCAATCATTAGATAAGATTAGCAATAAGATTTTGTATAGAAATAAAAAATGTATTTTTTATGAATACAAAGTTTTTATTTAGGATTATATTTTGAAAACGTGGCTCTCTGTTTTCATTCCCACGGTCGCCGAAAAATATTTGTTACTTTTTTCTATGTTCAGCTTTATTAACAATCTGTGCATTGAAAACAGTTTGAAGTATTTTTAAACGGCTGTGAAAATGTGAAGAGAGAGCTGACGAAAAGAATAACCTTAGTGGCGGGTTGAATTCCAAATAATAATTCATAAGTAGGGGAAAACTGTACAAGACGCACCAGTTAAGCATAATCGCTATTTACGGCGAAACTCATCATCTATGAACCAAATTGAAAGTTCACGACGATTCAGAGATCACATTTACATCTTATCAAAAAGAAATAATATGTTAAAAACACGATTTTGGTTATATTTTTGTGAAAATCTTAAACAGCCAGAAAACAAGCCGCGGGGTAGAACGCCAAAACTAGTGGACAGAACGCACCATACCGGATGGGTGGTGAGAAATGGAACAATGATTATACGGAATATAGTAATTGAAACATCATTTTTTTTATTACATATTCATCGTATTTTTTCAAACTAACCATAATTTGGCAAAAAATCCTTTTTTATTGCTTAATTTAACGAAAATTTTGCTTTTCAAAATTCACTTTCTTATATCCTTGTAGGTAAAACGCCTTCAGGTAGGCAAAGAAATTCAATTTCTTCACTGATATCGCGGCAAACATGGCGGCAGATAGTTTTTTCGAGTCAAATATTTTTGCACCTTTTTTACTCAAACAAGGACGAAATTTGTTATAAATATGCATTCTTATCGTAATTTGGGAGTCAGCAAACAAAAAGAAAGACATTTTGTTTTGACATTTAATTTTTCTCAAAAGTTAACAGCATTCAAAATTTGAGCCTAAAACACGTGGTTTTGCTGGCATTCTGCCCCAATTTTGATAGGATTAATTTTAGTTAAAATTTGCGGAAAGTTAGTGAAATATAATAAAATATTAATTGTCATCCGAAAGTGCGTACGAGTGTTATAACGAAAAGCTGCAGTTGGATCAGTTAGCGCAGACTGGTTTACCATAAAACCTTATATGTTCATCATCAAAAATAACAAGTTTTTGGCAGAATCCATTAATCCTTCTGTTTCTAAGCATTAAAGTCGTTTTTGTTAAATTTTCATCAAAAAAATGATGATAAAGCTCGTTTGCTACAATAAAAATGAAGAAAAACACCATTCGGAGCCAAAGGTTAGCGTATTTTTGAGAAAGAATGGCATGGGCCATTTTACCTCGCAGGTGCGTCTTGTACAGTTCTCCCCTATGTCTTATGAAATTCATAACATGTTTCAGTCGTTTTCATAAGATTATCTTATGAAAAATCATAAGACCATCTTATGGAAAATCATAAGACCATCTTATGAAAAATCATAAGACCATCTTATGGAAAATCATAAGACCATCTTATGAAAATCGTGAGAACGCTACTGACATCATTTCATAAGACCGTCATATGAAAGCCAAAAAGCGTCTTATGAATTTCAATGTTTTTTCTTATGTCGAAATTTCATAAGATTTTCTAATGAACCTCATACGATGTATTTCCTCAGTGTAATAACCATCTAAACTGTCATTAGCTACAATAACAATATTTAATCAAAAAAAAAAAAAATGTCAATAACAAATAATGTTCAACCAGCTTTCATTTTTGTTCTTAGCGTATGTAGTGTAGAGGAGGTAAGGGCATAATGGCCACCATAAGAAGGATGCTAATTTAATCATAGAAACAACTACAATTTGTGAGTTAGGGGAACTGGGGGTAAAACGCTCACGTTAAGAAGATTCGTTTATTACTCGTAAATGAAGAAGGCAATCCAGTAAATTCGACAATAGGTTTGAAAAGAGGACTATTCTTCACCAGAAATGTACAAACAGGAACATAGATACCAATTATACACGTCTTAATCCTAGAATTTTGAAAGGTTTTTTAAAGGATGATTTCCATTTTGTTTGGGGCAAAATGCGCATATGTGTTTAACCAAACGCGCAGCTGAACGTTCAATAAGTGTTAATTGATTCAAGTGCTTTCGAAAGTGTTTATTAGATAAAAACATTTCTATTTTATTTCACAGATGAAAAAATGCATTGCTACGCGCAGTGCTTCCAGATACACTGACATTCTTGTGAATAGTTGATAAAATCTTATTAAAGTTTAGGAATTTTTAATATAAATGTTTATTTTCAAGTTGAGATTTACAATTTAACATTTTTATGTCTTTGTCTTCTGCCTAGACATGTTTATTAAAAATCGTTTAAAATAACAGAAAAACAATTAATAAGGAAATTTTTCGTTGTGTGATGATTGTCGATTCTAATTCTTTTTTGTTTATTTATAGAGGATTTTAACCATCTCGTTCATTCTTCCTCTTAAAAAAGTGTGTATATTTCGTCTTATATCTACAGTTTATCCAACAATTTTGTACTTTTCAGGAATAGTTTGTTCTCGTTTGTAATGTTTAAAGCTGCCGATGAGTCGTAACCGATTCCGCTGCTCTGCCGTTCCGTTGCGTACAACCTGCACTCTCCGATTATATGCGAAACTGTGAGTGGTACATTGCACGTGTTGCCTGTGACTATTCCTTTTGTGAAGAACTCCAGGTGGTGATGATTGTCAAGATCAATGTTCATCATTGGAACAGATGCCAGGTAATTTTTTGCTGATAGATACCGTAATTCCTTACGAAAAAAGTTGAAAAATTGTAAGAAAAGCCTCTTGAAAATTTGTTTTCGTTTTCCGTCCAACTTACGTAAGAAGGTCCACAAATGCTTTTCAACGCATAAAAGTGTAAACTGAACAGACTGGCGTTTTCAGAAATTTGAAAAAAATGTTTGTTTCCTAAGATGCTGATGGTGGTGCATTTTGCCTGCCTCTCTCTTTTTTAGACACTAAAAAAGTCTTTTAACTTTTTACTTTTTACTTTAGTGTCTAAAAAAGTCTTTTTACTTACTAGCTTAATCTTGAAAACTTCAAAAATGTATATAAATTTATTTTTCTGTCAAAAGCTAAAAAATCAGTTACTGTAGGGGCATAATGAGAACCCCCACTGGGGCAGTATAAGCACGATTAATCAGGGCACGATGAGCATTTTCTGCTGTAGAATCAAGCAGTGAATTCACTTAACCGATAGGCCAAATCGTAAAATGAAACAAGTCAAGATGTAGCTGTCTAATTCAGTTGACTTTATCGAGATGAATTCGCTGCTTGATTCTACGGCAGAAAATGCTCATCGTGCCCCGATCTATGGCGCTCTATACGCCCTGGATCAACAAGATAAAGTAAAAACGAGTTTTAAAAATTGATTATAGCGAAACATAAAAAATTTAATGATGAAGAAAGTTGAGGAACAATGTGTACATCATGTCACAGTGAGTATTTCATAGATCGAGGTGATTTAACGATCATAAAAGCTAATTTTGCGGTGCTCAAATATTATAATATTTTCGTCATTTGAGAACCTAGTTGAATTTTTTTAAAAATATTTTCGTTAATATTTCTTTTTTTTTGTATTCAAGATGATAAAAAGATTTCTTTTTTGCTGAAAAATTAATACTATAGGAACAGCAAAACATTTTCTCATAAAAGCTTATTTGAGATAATTCGTACTTTCTTCGAAAAATGGAGTGCTCCGGGTACTCGTTATGCCCTTATCTCCCTTAAGTATATCACTTTTACTTAAAGCGTTAACATTATTTGTGAGGAATTTTATAAACATCCAATTTATGGATAGATTCACTTTTGATTAAATTGATTAAAAGCCTTTATAATTAACGATCTAGATTTTTTTTCCAAATATTTGGGTATTATTGAAATAAAAAAAACAGGCAATTTAGAACAAACTTTTCAATCATTTAAATATTTGCCGTATTTTAAACATTCTTCACATTTTTTCAAAAATCAACATAAAAAATTCTATCTTCACCCTTTAATGCATGGTGTTATTTTAAAGCAACACTTATAAAAATAAAAATTTCTCGAAAACGAATAAAAATTTTGAGTTATGTATTTGCAATATAAAATTTATGGATTAAAAAAATTCATCCCATGGTACTTTCATCACGATATTTTAATGTATGCGCGAGCTATAAAAAAAAGGATTTTTTTGGAAAATCACTATTATTTCTTGTAATTTGTAAATTCAAAAAAAAAATTTAATCTCAATAAATCACAAACATTTTTGCACCAAGAGAACAATGTTTGGAAGAAAATAACAAAGTCATTTCAAAATGAATCAACAATTTCAAAAATTTCTTTTTCAAATTTGATGGGCCATATCTCTCATAAAACTCAAAACAATGGCATCAAACCTTTTTAGTTGTGTTATTCAAATAAAAATGTAATTTTATCACTGACTTAATAATAAAAGATTTCATTTTAAAAAAGTCACGTATTGAAAAATTAATAAAAAGTAATTTATTTGATGAACTTTATCCATTCCACCATGGTGAGTTTCTTTATAATATTTCCGAACCAGTATCAGTCTTCGATTTGAAATTTTAATATGTGTAAGCTTTTCTAACTGATTCAACCGAGTTTTAATGGTTTTATTTTAGAAGTTAATTTATTTTAAAATATTTCTCTACTGAAGTTAAAGTCCTAAAACCAGCATATATTATCCAATTGATAATTTTCAAATTATTTTCATCATAAAACTATTCTCTTAGATTGATTGCGAGTTTCTTTAAATGATTGAGTAATGAAGAAGTTTTTAATCTAATCTTCTTCCAGTTTGTACAACAAGGAAATTGAAGTCATTAAGATTTTCAATTCTTGTGTTGTTTCTTGAGGAGTTTCATGGTTTCTCTGTAAATTCGAGATCTTTGTTTAAGGAACTGAACAATTGTTAAGGTATCAAACTGAAATAAACATTTGAAATATCAATAATATATTTTACAATTCCTTCTTTGGCTGTGATTGTAACTTTTAATCTATTTGAATTTCATTTCTAATTTGTTCCTCAAATCTTGATATAAAATTGAAAAGTGAAACTGAAATTTGGATATGACTCATTTTTGATATCAAAAGAATTTAACTCTAGATCTTTCACACTGTATCTTCATGGAAGGAGAATTCGGTTCTTCACTAATATTCTTTAAATTTCGGATTCTTAGTCTTAATTCTAAATGTTGAGGATTTTTTTATTATCTGACAATTTGCGCCGGGAGTCTTTATATCTTCCCCAAAATAGAATATTTAGTTTGTGTTTTTGTATGTCAATTCTATACAAAATTTGTTAACTCGTTCGCTCTGCAAGATTCCGCTTGAAGGGCGAACCACGCTTGGCCTACACTCAGAAAAAATCTATTATGTATGCCATAAGATTCTCTTATGAACTGGCGCTATAAGAAAAATTAATGAAATTCATAAGATTATCTCCCACAGACACGAATGCCATATAAATGGTAAAATGATTTAAATAAAAATAAAGATAATAATAACAATAATAAGATTATCTTATGACTGAAATCAACTTCTAGATGAACATCTTTTTATAGATGAATTTTTGTTTTTTATAAGATAATGTTATGATTTTGTCAAAACAGTTGAAATTTCATAAGATTGTTTTCAAAAGCAGGAAATGTCATTTAAATATGGATTTTTTTTCCCGAGACATTGATAATTTTAGTCCCATATCTTGAATATAATCACTTTTTAATAATTTTTTTTTACAATCGTGACCATTATGAGAAATTTTATTCCGGTTGAATTGTCAAAAAATCAAAGTAAAAAACGACTATTTGTTCGCTATCCTTGTATTGGGACTTGAAATTCTCTCACAGAATCAGCAGACACGTCATTTGTTGGGTGATGTACGGAAAAACTTTGGGAAAACCCGCTACCGGTTTTGGTCTACCGGTCCTACGCCTTTGATCAGCCAGTAAGCTAAAGTGCGGACACAAATTTCGAAAAGTCAAAATCTATGAGTATTTAAAACATATTTTAAAAATTCACAAAAATTATAGAATTTTCTAAATAAACTTACCAATGTCGCGAAAAATATAAAAATGAAAGAAATTCATAGGATTCATGTGAAAACTTATTTAAGACTAAAAAATGAGGTTCATTAGACGTGTCTTATAAAATTCAGAATAGATTTCTTCAGAGTGTTTTATTGTGTGGTGGTCGATGCAACTCTATCTGTATCTACCATTTCATAGTAGTTGGCCCGTGCCGATAAAAAATTTGGTGTGTGATGATAATGTGTTTAATAAATTCTACCCGCTCATTTTCACTATCTTTCATTTTTTCTAACTCTCTATTTGTCTATAAAATTTCATAATTTTAAGATGTTTTTACTGAAAAGGACGCCACTATTCATTGATAAGGACGATAAGTTTAAATACAAACATAAATTACGATAATTAATCTCTTCATAAAATCTATGCAGTATTTCCAAGAATTTTTGAGTTAAAACTGAATAACTCTGAGAAGTGACTTTCAAATTAAAAGATGAAGATATTTGCCAGCAATGATGTGAATAAATTTGAAATCAATATCTTCAATATTACTGAAGATATATATCAAAAACAAACATTTTTTCTTTTAACCCAAAGTCACTCTACACAACGGCATATGAAGCATATGAAAGAAGCAAGATATTGGAAAACATGAAATTTTGAGGAGTACTTTATGTTTGATGTAGGAATTATGAAACCTCGTGTTCTCATATTTAAAATACTGATAGACACATTCAAATGATTTTAAAATGGTATAAATTAACTTATGATAATCAAATAGGCAGTTTTCATTAATATGGTCGTACGTCCGAGAGAATTTTAAGCTTCAACTTTACTTTAAACATTGCACTAAACGATGCTTTATAACCCTTACTATTTAATAGTCATATTTTGCGCAGAACCGATGATTTTAAATCTATTTTTTTATAATCTTAAACTAAGAGACTGAAGAGTTTCCCATATCAGTAAAGATCTGAACATTGAATGGTTCTTTTTTCAATCAGAAAAAAAATGGTTTCCAGTTAGTTCAGTTTGGGGCAAATAGACTCTGACCCAGAAAGAAGGTTTAGCTTAAAAAAATTAAACAGATCAACTTAATTATTCAACAATTAACAACGGAAATAGTCATGGTCATAGTTATATAATTCAAAAAATTTTAAACATACAAAGTATTCAAAAAGAAAATAATTCCAGACAAATCTGGGCTATTTTATCTAAAAACCCGGCAAAATCCAGGCAAATTTGGTCATACCACAAAAATTACTGTGTTGATTATGAAGGAAAAAAAACTAGATTTTTTTTATTTTCATCAAATTTCATCAGTAGATTTTTATCGTTTTTTATGCTTCTAGAAAATCTTTCAAGATTTTTTTTTTTTTATGAAACATGCTCGAAAAATTTTGTTTTGGAATAATAAATAGAAAAAGAAATCACACCATTTGTTTTTTTACTTAAAAATAAAATGAATTTTTCCGAAATTTTAATTTTAATATTCGGGCAAACCCGGCTAAAAGCAGGTCATTTTTAAGCTTAACCTCAAATAAGCTTAGAAAGGGGAAGGATTGACCCGTGTTCTACCGATGTAGAACAGGAATGTACTTTGGCTCGTGTCCAGATGGCAAGCTCCAGATGTGGTTCGAAAAACAACGTGGAATCAGATGAGAGAGGAAATGGGCTCGATTTATTAATGAGTGTAGGGCTAATGTTGATTCAATTATATTGAAATAACAATGTTCAAACATGCATGGCCAATGAATATTCATTTATGCTGTTTTGGGTTTGTAGGAAAACAAATGTGACGATAACACTAGTTTACAAAATTTTCAAAAAATCGTGAACTTGATTAGCTGACCAACATTTTTAATGTAAAATCGGGCGCTGAATCCGAAAATGAAATTCAAAAAAATCTCAGTAGAACCGTTTTTGAGTTATGCTCCAAATATGAAATTTCGAAAAAATTAAAAAAGGTCTTGTACTTAGATTAAAATATCTCGGACGGCATACCAGTAATTTGAAATCCCTCTTTTGCATATTGAAGATGAATATGTTTTCTATCGATCATCTGAACATTGTTTTTGTTTTTGACCAACAGTATTGCTAATATTAGTGACTTTATGAGAAAAAAAAATAATAAAAAACGCATTTTTTTAGAGAAAATTTTGTTTCAACGAAAGTTTTAGACTCGATGGTAACATTTAAAAAATCAGATTTTCTTTTGCGCTTAAATGCCAATTTAAAACAAAGATTTCAAGTGGTTATTTATCACAATCGGTTGAAAATTGAAGAAGTTATGGCTACTTTACCATAACTGAGATTTTTGGAGTTTTTAATAATTTAACGAACCGCAGAACACTTATCATAGTATAGGAAGAATGAAACATGATAAATCTCACTCGCTTCAAGTCAAAATTATTTATTAGCTTACCAGAAGGTCACCTGCCAAGTTTCAGGAAGATCTGACCATAGGGAGGGGTTGCTTAAGTCTCAAACGTGAATATCATTTTGAGGTATTTTGCCCGGAAGGAACGAAAAATACTGGTTTTTCATCAATAACTTTTTTCATCACTAGCTGATTGTTTTTTATGGTTGATTTTCTTAAAGCCTAAGTTTCGACAAATATTTCACCCGAAGACTGTAACTCGATTGGATTTGAAACAGAAAAGTTATTGCGGTTCAAAGGCCGCAAATTTTGTCCAACTCGCAATGAGTACTTTTTACCCATTGCGTTTAATACGACAATTTTCGACCAAAATACAATCTTTGAACCGCAATAACTTTTCTGTTTCAAATCCAATCGAGTTACAGTCTTCGAGTAAAATATTTGTCGCAACTTAGGCTTTAAGAAAATCAACCATAAAAAACAATCAGCTAGTGATGAAAAAAGATATTGATGAAAAACCAGTATTTTTCGTTTCTTCCGGGCAAAATACCTCAAAATTTAATTCACATTCGAGACTTAAGCAACCCCTCCCTATGGTCAGATCTTCCTGAAACTTGGCATGTGACCTTCTGGTAAGCTAATAAATAATTTTGACTTGGAGAGAGTGAGATTTATCATGTTTCATTCTTCCTATACTATGATAAGTGTACTGCGGTTCGTTAAATTATTAAAAACTCCAAAAATTTCAGTTATGGTAAAGTAGCCATAACTTCTTCAATTTTCAACCGATTTTGATAAATAACCACTTGAAATCTTTGTTTTAAATTGACATTTAAGCGCAAAAGAAAATCAGATTTTTTTAATGTTACCATCGAGTCTAAAACTTTCGTTGAAACAAAATTTTCTCTAAAAAAATGCGTTTTTTATTATTTTTTTTCTCATAAAGTCACTAATATCAACAATACTGTTGGTCAAACGCAAAAACAATGTTCAGATGATCGATAGAAAACATATTCACCTTCAATATGCAAAAGAGGGATTTCAAATTACTGTTATGCCGTCCGAGATATTTTAATCTAAGCACAAGAACTTTTTTAATTTTTTCGAAATTTCATATTTGGAGCATAACTCAAAAACGGTTCTACTGAGATTTTTTTGAATTTCATTTTCGGATTCAGCGCCCGATTTCACATTGGAAATGACCTTCAGTTTACTGAGTTCAAAAATGCTGTAAACTAGTGTAATCTTCGGTTGATAAATGTGGGATATGGACTGGAGATTGTCAACGTTTTTTCCGATGCGTCACCATCGATTAAAGAGAAATAAATGGTTTGTTTGTGCTGATTGCATCACATTTTTGGTGAATGCTGAAATTCTTGGAAAGTCAATGACCATCTTGAAATGGAAAGATAAAAGTTCACGAACAGTTCGATAACGCAACGGGAATACCTGTGCATGCAAATCGATTGACCGATAAAGATTCGGGTAATCAGATTTATGCAAATATCTCCTGTGTATCCTTTCTTTATGTTTGATATATGCATAACTGGTATCTTTAGTAAACATGGGTTTTGATAAGATTAAAACTGGAATTTCCTTTGCAACATTGAACATAAATTCCAAATTTTAACTCCCAGTGTTCGAGTTTTGAAACCTTGAAATGTCGTAATCTGCTTCCGTGGGCCCCAAACACAGTTATTTGGTGGTTTGGTCTGAGTCTTGACAACCCAATTGAGGACAAAGGGCTTGAATGATGCGTACTCTTCTCTTTACATGGCAACCGTCAAAAATTTGTTCATTTTTTGATTTTCGAACCTAAAAACCAAAACTTTTTTAGAAATTTGTCTTATACATAGATGGGTTAAGACGACACGCTCATCAAACCTTGCGTCCACGATTTATCGACGGAAGGCTTTTAAGATAGCTAATGTCCGACCTTTTTTTTAAACGGATCAATTATCTTGGGGCATTTTATAATCCGTTGCTTTCACAAAACTTTTGGTTTTGTTACATTTTACTTAATGTTTCAAAAGTGCAATTGATTTTCAACTATCACACAACATTAAAAATTCGTGTCAGAAAATTAACTCCTCATGTAATTAATGAAATCAAAATGGCCTGGCGTTTAGTGTAGGATGTAAAGACTCCATCATCGGCATCTTCATCGCCGTCAATCTTGACAATGTCTCATTACACACGTCAACTTGCACCTCAGCACCACCTTCAATGGCCATTCACTGACCATGCAGCATGCATCGACTTGCTCGGTCCAAACTGGACGACAGGTTCCTCTTGCTTTGACGTGTCTGGAATTCAATTTACGATAGCATCAATCAAGATCAGGTTGCACGCCTTATGATGAAGGGTCGTGGAACTTATTTTCATCCTTTAAAAAAAAAAATGTAACAAAAGTTTGAAAAAATTGTAAATTTTTTTAATAGTTTTAAATTTAAGAAATCACGTTTACTTGATTTTTTTTAGATTATACCCAAAACTATTACATTTATAGTTGGATTTTTTACCAAAACGTTCAGAAATTTCCTTCGCAGGATTCCTGCGGGTCTTCCTTCGTTTTTCGACCTTCGAGGTCCAAACAATTGAACCGTATCGAACGGATGAGATGCACTTGTGTGAGAACGATCGCAATTTTAACCGATCTTCGATGGTTTTACGTTTTCCTTCGCGCCGTTCTCCAAAACAACAACAACAAAATCCAAGCATTCACGTGATTGCTCATGGAAACAGTTTTTATTTGCTCAATTATCGAAACCGATTCCCAGGCCCCGGAACAAACCGTATAGAGCTGCAACAGGTCGCAGACGAAGACGATTCCTTCTTCCAGTTTCCTGTTCAGTTCATCGTTGCCCTCAACAATCCTCGATCGAAACTTTGCCAACGGCCAAACTCGAGCGCGGCCAAAAACGTGGCGTGCCAAGAATTCAAAGCATCGGATAATTGAGCAGAAACTTAATAAATTAAGCGTAATTATGCGATGATTGAGTTATTTTGATCGTTCTTCCGATCGCGGCCGATCGAATCGGGAGAGAAAGAGATTCCGCGCGGTCGTGGCGAGAGAAATTGAGCGGGAAATGGGCAAGATCGTGAGGATCGTTCTTTGCCTTTTAAAGGCCGCCCGCAAGTTTAAAGATCTTGATTTTCACTCACCTTACCACCATCCCGGTTTTGCCCTTTCTTGGTGGTTGGCGGGGTATTGCATCTCGCTAGGGACCATTCTGGGCAAGATCGATGCATCTGGTGCAGCGCTCAGGTCGGGAAATGTATAATGGCAAAATGGATCGAATTTATTTATCGAGCATGACTTTGACCAATAAAACATCTTTTAGCATACGGCCGAATGACGCACCACCAGGTGGATTGCAAACGGAAATTGTGCGCAATTGATGGCGTTGGCCTATGGCCGTTTGGTCGTCGTCGGTGACTTATGTCGGTTAGAATCGCCAGGGTTTAGATACCTGAATTGCTGCACCACCATCGACGCTAGAGAATCAACTGAGCTTTGAAAGGAAAAATAACTCAAATACCGCAATTAGTGTGAGTCTTTAATAAATAATTAAATATTAAAGAATTTTTATAAGAGATTCGAGAAGTTCAAAGGGTAAAGTGTAACAAACTCGACGATCTTACCGAAAGCTCCAAGGCAGCAGGTCTCAAAATCAATTTGGAAAAGACCTAGTCGATGGAAATCAACACAGTAAATCCTCCCAACTTCGTGGTAGCTGGGTAACAAGTTGAGAAAGTGAAGTGCTACCAGTATCTTGGTAGCCAGATAACGCCTGATGGTGGTACCAAGAAAAACATCGAGTCTCAGAAACATCGCCGGTGTCATTAAAAAACGCTAGAAATCGAGATTCGAGAATGTAAGTGTAGATGGACTGTGCACACGCTGCGAAGACATGAGAACGAGATGAGAACCCAGAAACTCGTGGCGGCGAAGCCTAGCCGCCGAAATCCGAACTGTCGACGAGAATCTTGACTCGGACCAAGAAAAGACGGCTTCGGGTCGTCAACAGTGGAGGTCTTTTACCACGGCCCTATGCGCCGGAGAATCGACGTGGGACCATTTTGTAAGTAATTCAGTAGTGTACATATAAGATGGAAGTATTTGATGAATAAACAATATGCCTTCCAAGGTAGAAAGAACATTTTATTCCTTTTTATGGAGAGAAAAAGAAATAATTAGCGTTCCTGATTCAACATAAGGAAAGCTATTGTTTAAAATTATTGATGTTTTAAAAAATAACGCTTTCAACGTCAAATTATATATCTAATATTTAAGCGTTAGTTTTCTCAAGAAGAGCTATGAACACTACTCATCAGCTTCTGCACAGTGCTTTCTCCAACCGTTTTTACCGCTTCAGGCCAATCTTTCTCAAATTTTACAACACTGTCCGCTGGTTTCATGGGTTTCTTAAGATTTAACTTCGTCAAACCCATAAAGTTCGATTGGACGAATTTCTGCACAATTGGTGAGTTCATGTCTTTCGGTAAACATGTAACCTTGTTGACTTTATACCATCTCAACGCATCCTTAGAGTAACAGCACGAATCGAGATAAGATCAAAATATTGTAGGATTGTTATGCAGTTTGATTATGGACAGCATTTTTTTTTTCTAAACATTCTAGCACTTAAATGTCGCCATACATTTCACCTGTGCTTTGAATGGACAAGACATTTTACCGAATTCACAAATGATTTGCCACACCTTAACCTTTTTTACAAATTTTTCAGTGTAAATGGCTTTCACTGATGCAGGAACATTCTTTCTCTTCCAATGAGGTTAAAACTTTGGTTCAGGCAGAATTTTTCGATGCGTCTGAATTCCATTTCTTTGGCACGCATAACAATAGTCGGTGAGATACCTTGTTTGTTTATCACATTTGTTTGCAGTAATCCTTGATTTTCTTGTCCACTGTAGGGTCAGCAGGGCCAGGTGCCTGTGTGAATGTATTAAGCCGACATCAGGTCATTCGCCTCGAGCGTGTCAGTCAGTCGGCGAGAAGGCGAGTAAGTCCGCAATGTGTATTGTTTCCTCGATAGCCCGTAAGCTGGGTGATTTCTAGAACAACGAGAAATACTTAAAAAAAAATTAATCATAAAAGGTAAACAAATGTGATTAACGATTTAGGGGATAAAAGGGCGTAATGGCCACCTTAAGGAAAACGCTTGTTCAACCATAGAGAACAGCTACAATATGTGAATATCATCATTGTTTCGTGTTCAGACGCTCAAATAGTCTATTGCCTAATTGGCTGAACCTTGGAAAAGTAGATAAAAAATGCATTTTAAAATTTGTTGCCGAAAGCTGAAAACCAGACACTGTAGGGGCTTAATGAGACCCCCCCCCCCCCCCTGGGGCAGTATAAGAACCATCGATCGGGGCACAATAAGCGTTTTCTGCCGGGGAATCTAGCAGCGAATTCGACTCGATGAAGTCAACTGAAACTGACGAATTGGCCTATTGGTAAGGTGTCAGAGAGGTAATCAGTAGACTCGAGCTTGATTCCTGGTCGAGGTGATTTTTTTTTCATTTACCATTTATGATCGATGCATTTTGCACCGAACGGTGAGGCAAGGATTCATCAAACAAAGCAATAACAAAATAATCAAGGTCTATTTGTAAAATTCAAACAATTCACACACGCTCATACATTATGTTCCTGGTGCTTTGTTTCTAGCCGTATAATGTAACAAAAAAAATAAATAATGAAGGGTATTAAAAAAAACTCACCTCGAACAGTAATCGAACTCGAGTCTTTTGATTACCTCTCCGACACCTTACCAATAGGTCAAGCCATCAGATGAAACATGTCAAGCTGTAGCTCTATTATTCAGTTGACTTCATCGAGTTGAATTTGCTGCTAGATTATACGGCAGAAAACGCTCATCGTGCCCTGATTAATAATGCTTTGTTCACCCCGAGTCAACAAATTTAAGTTTTACTTCACGCGTTTTAAAATTGATTAAAGTTAAAAATCAAAAATTTAATGATGGTGAAAATTGAGAAACAATGTTGCAATCATGTTGCAGAGCGTACATTTTATATCAAGATGATTTAAAGGTCATAAAAGCTTATTTCGTGATGCTCAAAAATTATTATATTTTCGTCACTTGAGAACCTAGCTGGTTATATTTGATTGTTTCAGTAAAGATGACAATGATGTTTCTTTTTTGGTGGAAAATTAATACTGTAGGTAGTACTTTTGTAGAAATGAGAAGTGCTTATTATGTCCCGGGTGTTTGTTATGCCCTTATCTCCCCTACGCCAAAATAATTTTCATCTAATAAGCTTAAAAATCAAGCAGTTTATCAATTACCCAGTATGAAGAAATATGGTAGGATGAGTTAATTATATGAAATGAAAATTGCTTAAATTAAAAAATGAAACATATAAGCGAGTAATAAAATAATACCGAACCTGGAACTGATGAGAAAAAATATATTCAACTAAATTCAAGATTCGTTAAACAACAGAATAATGCTGCAACGTTGAGCGAGTCGTAAGAGTAAGAAACACAAGGAACTATCATAGAAAAAAGTGAAAAATGTGAAAAAACTATATAGGATAAAGTATTCAAAGGAAATTGAATAGCGGGTTTAGAGAACAGTCTGAACATATCGATAGAAATTTCAAGCGAGTTGAGAGGCTTTAATTCTTATCGAATTGATATTCAAGTGGGTTGAGAGGTCATCTTGTGATAAGATAGCAATTCAAAGCGAGTCATGAAGACAGTTTGAAAAATAAAAAAAGAGTGTCAAGCTCGAATATCTTATCATATTGAAAATCAAGCGGGTTGAGAGAACAGCTTGAGATAACTTTCAACTTTGAAGCAAATTGAGTGGACAGCTTTAAATTAAGAAATTTTGTTGAGAGGACAGCTTGCGTATCTGATCAAATAAATAATCAAACGGGTTGAGGAGATACTTTGAAAAAGTAATAAACAATGAGAAGAGTCTTAAAGACAACCTAAAAAAAATATTTAAAATTCGAATTAAAAAAGTGTTGAAAGTTTGAAAATTAATAGAAAATAAGCAGGGGAGTGCGAGGTATCACTGGCCATTTTTTTTCTTTGCTTCAAAGTTCTTTATTATAAAAGATTGAAAAAAAACTTAATGGAATGGTTTTCTACATTTTTGAGAAATCATTGTGTATTTTTTTATATTTAAAACAAATAAATTTTCTAAACTTCTGTCTGTTTAAAAAAAGTGTTTTTTTTTTGGATTTTGAAAAATCGTGGGGAATTGTGGGCCATCAAATCCAAATTGAGTAGATAACGTTCAAAGTTTATGAGTTGACTCCAAATTGAAATTTAATAATCCATTTCGTTATTTTAAAGCAGTTTCAGATGATTAAATAACAATGAGAGTTGTGTATGATTGAATTATTCCTAAAACCTGGCTCGCGAACGTTTCGGCAGAGTTTCTCATATTGGAAAGACAAAATATTTTTCATAACTCTTCATTCGGCATTAGAAAACTAAACAGATAGGAAAAACGTATTTTAAGTTCTGATTGTTAAACAAAAAAATGTATAAAAACATAAAAATATAGGTTGCCCACAAAACGCCCACGACTCTCCACAAACTATGATTTGCAAGTTGGTTGCGTTTGTGTGAATCGTTGATGTTTCATCAAAAATTCTTTTTCCACGTGATAGAACATGGCAAAACCAAGAACATAAGCGTATGAGCATATTTTTGTTATGAACTTTGAGTTCCCCATCGATGCAATAAGCAGGTGCTTGTTTAATTGTTAGTATTTTTTTCAATTGTTTTAGCTTGACAAATAATAGAGTCATATGATGCGTATTTAAGTCAAGTTGTGAGCCATGGCAGAGTTAAGAGCAGCTGTTATCACTAAATATGTGAGATGGTACAAACCCGGACACATATTCTAACACCTAAAAAAGCTCGGAATCAACCGAATTCGTTTACCGGACCATAAATCGGTACCTAGAGACCGGAGGCACCGAGGACAAGGCAAGATCTGGACGACCAAGGTCTGTGATAACTCCAAGGCTGAAAAAGATTATCCTCGTGCGCACGTAGAAGCACGTGCGCGCCGCTTTCGACGATTTTCCGAGACGTCTGAAGCTGGTTGGACCTTAAGCAACAAAATTCGCTTTCGTAGATGGATAAAATCTTTGAATTTGATTACGAGTCTGGAAGGACATACTTAACTGATATGAGCATAATATGAGTTTTTAGGAGAGCCTTCCATTTTTTAAAAAAGCTTATTCTATACTCAAATCAAACAAGCCCAATCTTCCAAACTATTTTACAAATTAAAAGATTTTGAACTTTGATGAAAATAAATCAAATTAAAAAAAGAGTGAAAGATAAAAATCATCAGATTTTCGGATCAAATTTGCTCGGGAAAAACTTCAACCAAATGAATGATTTTTGAATTAATGATTAAAATGATTAAATTAATGATTAATGATTTTTAAAAAACTTGAATATAAACATATTGCTGACCAAAGAGATGTCGCGTTTTTTCGCATTCCATTAAAATGAAAAAACTCAAATGTTATAATCGATAATTGAAACCTCATTCTACCAAACGAAACACGTTAGTCAAATAAATTAAATTAACAGTTTTTTGTCTATTGGTTTCTGAAATATAAAATGCCGAATTTTGGTGTTCTTTATGAGTAAATAATGTTAAACAATATACCGACAAAATATAGAGCTTTGTGCAGATTTTTGTTTTTTGAAGATCAAGTACATGTTTCTTCAACAGAAAATAATTTTCATAAAGAAACAATTGCATAATAAAAATCCTGTTGATGATTTTTTTCTAATTAAAATTTGGATTTTTCGCATAAAGCAAAAAAGTGAAGTTCTACATTTAATTTTTTATTTTTAGCTGAATTGTGTATGAGGAAATTGAATTGACAAGCATTCTTAAGTTCATGATCTCTTGAATTCCTCAACCTTTTATGTTGATTATAAAATTTATTTACAAGCAAAATCTTTTTCTGAATTTGAATTCTAAATCTGATTTCTGAACCTGAGTTCAAAAATTGCCCTGGAATCTGTATCTGAATTTCCATCCGATTTCTGAAATGTTTTAAAAATACATTTCCGAATCTAACACCAGATCAGAATTTTTTAAGCCAAGTTTTTGAGCCCTCATTCATGAATCTATTAATTAAATTCTGTTGTTCAAGTTTGATCTAAATTCACTATTTTAGGTTTTGGGGTATGAAACTCCTATGTGCGCCGCCTCGAAATACACTGTGTCAAAATCCAGCAGGTTGTTTAAAGAGTTGGTCCGTGATGAATACTTTTTTGCAATCTTGAAATGTTCTCACTTAAAAAAATGATATTGAAAAAAAAGGCCGTCAAATGAATAAGGAATTCAAAATCTGGAAGATAAGTATTCCCAATTGTTTTCCGAAACTGGGATCATTGATGGAAATCTGTTAGAGGGTTCCAAAAGAGAAAAACTGAAAAATTGGATCTGGAAATCAACAATAATTTTGATTTTAAAAATCAAAACGTTTAATTTAAATGAAGAAATCATTTTGAAACAACATAAGGAAAATTGTAAAGATGTACCTTATGAGAAGAGCTAAAGGCACATTCTTTTGTGATGTAAATCCACTTTTCTAGCCATTTCTGAACTGTTATCTTTCAAGAGGTCAAACAATTTTCTGTAAAATGAAAAAAAAAAATAATAGTGAACGGTCGCAAATTAAATTTACGTTGGAATGAGTTCATTTGGTCACTAAAAGATTTATTTATGTTGCGGTTGATCACTTTTGTGTCGTGAATTCACGCTTAAAATGATTATTTTTGACTTCAGAACATATCACCTTAATTTTCTGTTCTTCCTGAGGAATATAATATTGATGTCTTAAAACAAATTATGAACGAATAAATTACCCACAATTTGATATACAAAGCTTTGTGAATCAATAACAATAAGCAAAGTTATGCCTTTTTAAAGTTGTGACGTGAAATAACTTAGTTTAAACAAAACAGGGTTGTGAACTGAATTCACGTTACAAAACTTCTAGCTATTTTGAACTATTTTTTTTTCTTACAGCCTTCAAAATTTCAATACACTTTTATAGTTCTGTGACGAGAATTCACTCATTCGCGCTGTTGTTGCTCAGCCGGATCTGATTTCTTTAAAAATTAGTGTTTCAGAATTGTCTTATCATTCTCATAGATTAACTTTATTTTTTTTTTTTGTAAGAACATGTAAATTTTTCCTCAAAAAATTTAGTAAACAATTTTGAAGCAATTCCATTGAAAATAAACAATTTTTTTTTAACACAATGAAGCAACTATTCGTTGGCTTTTAAACGTTTCATGTAAAATGTAACAAAACCAATCTATTCTTTTTTGTAATTTATTATTTTGTAAAAGATGTTACAATTTACACTTTATCAATCAAAAAAATTTATATTCAAAACTAAACAAAACATTTAAAAAAATCTTCTTTTTTCTCAGATGGTTTCTCGTGATTTAATTTATTGCAACGATCGAAGATTTAGATTTTTTTTATTCAACAACGGATAAAAATCACTTGTGAGCGGTACAAGCTCTTGGAATGTGTCTGAAGTACAACGTTTTAAATCAAAGTTCGCAGTCAAGATTTGACCCGTTTGTTTACTCAACCTTAGACCTTAGAGTAACATTTCCTTGAATACCTGGAAAATCTTAGCAAATGAATTTATTGAACAATAAATAAACTGGAGTTTTGAAATTTAGACAACCTTATTACTAAATTTCGAGAAAAAGTTTACCGAAATAACAATGTATTTCATTCCAAACAACAAAGCTGTGTGAGAAAAACATTTTATATATTTTTATTGAGCATTCCTCAGTAAAACTAAAATGATGCTAGTATTGTTTGCCACATAAAAAAAAAATTATGTTGAGAATTTAAGTAATGTTTTATTCCCAAATGTTTTCAATTGAATTTAAAAAATACTGAAAAAAACTATTTAAAAAGTTTTCATTTGTGGAAGTTCATTGGTGTGTTCATGGAATTTTAGAAATGCTATCCTAAAGAAATCCTCCAGAATGTTGAAAACTTTATTTACACAAAAGTTCTATTCTCAGGATTTCTGCACATACACCAAGGTTTTTAAACAGTTCTTTACGCGGTTTTTTTACACGGCTTTTTTACACGGTTTTCGAGTACTCGGTTTCTCGCGGTACTTACACTAGCAGCTTGTACTAGCGAAGTCACGACACTATTTTTCGTCACCTTCAAGTCAAACCCTTTCATTGAAGTTATTGAACAGGTACCATATATTGAACACTAGTCAAACACTAACCAATTGAAAAAATTATATTCAGCAGAAGAATGAATTAAAAATAGTTGCGCCGTTGTTGAAGCATTTTCTACCTCTGTTAAAATTATTTTCAGAAATGTATGACTCTTAAAGCCACAATCTCCGAAACTAGAAAATGTGTTCAAACTTTGGCTGGGTTTTTCGACTGGAAAAAGAAACAGCTTTTTTTATTGGGAGAAAAATTGGATCAAAGATAAATAAAATTCTAAGACAAAAATATAACTGCTTTTAATTAAGTCAGTTTACACGATTTCTGGAAGAGTGGCAATCATTTTTATCTCTATTTTCCTAAAATCTTGCTTATAAAAGTGTTCAATCATTGGATCACAGAAAACGCCAATCAATCTTTTAAATATTGAACGTTCAATCTTGCAGTACTCGTTTCGTAAAGTAATGCATGTACCAGTTATTGAACAAACATCCGTTGGTGTTTGGAAACATAAACAAATTGTTTCTTGGTTGCTAATTCAACCAAAATAGCCTCTACAAACTTGCTACAATGTATACAATGGTATTCAATGTTTACGTGTTCAATAATGAGAACAATGCGTGCTCAATATTAGAATCATTGTTTTCAAAAATAGGGACAAAAGTAATTTTGATAAAAAAAAGGCTTAAATGATGATTTTTAAACATATTTCCGCGAAAAAAATATATCGATTCATAGCTGAGAAACAAGCTTAAGCTAAACTATCAATAATTAATCCGAAAACATTTCGTTATTATTAGAGATGTACCGAATAGTGGTATTCGGCGAACGGCCGAATACCGAATATTGACCTTTTCAACTATTCGGCCAAACGAATATTCGGGCGAATATTCGGCCGAATATTCGGTCGAATATTCTATAGAGTTTTCTATAAAAAAAAACCTTAAGCAATTATTTCAATGCTTTCTATTTCTTCCATATAAATGCCCCCATGTCGATTATTTTCAACCAGATGATATAAGCGGATGATGTTTTACAAGATATTTTTAAGAAGTAGTCTTTCTGATTTTTAAGATGTCATCAACAACTGGAAAGACATCAGATGGCTAATTGGTTCTAGGGCGTTTATCACCAAAGAGATTGCGTTCCTGTGAAACCTGGGATAAAACATGTCAAAACAGGTGCCAAGCTATTTGAAATTGCTTCTCTGAGATTAAATTAGATGAAGGTCGAGTTTGAGCAAGATATCTTTAAAATAGTTGTTGAAAAGATAGATGATCTTTAACCTTAAGCAAACCATACTTTCAACATCACATATCCAGACGGTAAGGCATTCAGAACGATTTTTGAAAAAAAAGAGAAAAATAGATGTTTATTTTGAAATTTTTGAAAAATTGAACACAAAATCTTAAAAAATTTAAAGAGGCATTTGAGTTTTTTATTTGATTTAGCAAATAATCTGAATAAACCCGAGCAAAACTCGAGAAGTATTAAACAATATCTGGATATCTCGTCCAGTTTGACTTATCTGGATTCTTTACTCGATTTATTTGAAAAATTTACAAGTCTGTAGAAGATATTCGGCCTATTCGGCCTATTCGGCCGAATACTTAGCTCAACTATTCGGTGAGCCGAATATTCGGCTTAACGGTTTTTAGGCGATATTCGGTACATCTCTAGTTATTATTTATTGGCCATAAATACGTTGAATTAAAAAGATGTGTTCTTATCCTACTTAAATTTAAACCTTTTTAAAAAGGGTTTGAATTAAAAAAAACTGGGAAACAGATTCAATTACAGGAAACATAAAGATTTTCCATATTTAAGTATGTTCAATTTTTGTGTTTATTCCTTAAATATGTTGAAACAAATTTGAATACCAATATTTTAAAAATGTTTAGTTGTTAAAGTTGTTCAAACATCTGATATTTTTATGCATAACCGTAAATTATACATTTTTTTTATTTAAATTGCCTAAGATGACGCCACTCTCTGGAACTACAAATGATGGATTGTTTACTGACTTCAACTCAGGCTCTTCGCTCAAACCGGAACCCATTATGATTACATAAATCTGAAATGATGAATAAACAAACATTTGGTCGTGCACTCTGCTCTTCGGTAACAATAAAAATCGGTATTGTCTCCTTTGAACCCTTCTATTGTATCAAAGTGGATCATAAATTCCAACTTGCAGCTTTAAAATATATTTTCTTCCTGTATCGAGGGTCTCCCGAAGAGTGTGAAAAATAATATCTGAGGAACATGATTTTCAATTTTTTTTACCGCGGAAACTCGCGTCTCCATCGAGTTTGAACACGGTGTGAACGGTAAGGAGAAAAAAACACGCTTCCTTCCATCCGGGATCATAATTTTATTTTATTTTATTTTTTTCCTTTCGCCGACGTTCTGCTCCTAATGATATGGAAATGAATTGGTGTTTTAAAAAACTCAAATCATACATATCCCATTAAGAGGTGATCTAGAAAATTATGATCTGTAACAACAGCAGCAGCAGCAATGAGGAAGTGTCTACACCCCCTAAAAAAATGTTCCATACCGTCACGATTATTTTCTTCCGACAACTCATAAGTTTTGAGGATAAGAAAGAAAAAAATCACATGGGAAAGGCGCAAAGGAACAATCACTGTCCTCCTCATGGGATACTAATTTTTTTCTCACCATAAGCCTCACCTAGGTGTGTATTTTTTCCTTATTTTCATAAACATGTTCAGAGCTCAAACAAGGAAAAAAAAGTGGAAGCGATTCCGTCTATTCAAAAGGAAAACAGCGATTCGATGGGAAATGATAACTAATCTGTTTGGAGGCGAAGGCAAAGTGCCAAACGTTGTGGCATAAATAGGGGAAAACTGTACAAGACGCACCAGCGGGGTAAGATGGCCCATGCCAGTATTTCTCAAATATACACTAACCTACGGCTTCTAATGATGTTTTTCTTCATTTTTATTGTAGCAAACAAGCTTTTTCATCATTCAACAGATGAAAAGTTCACAAAAACTACTTTAGTTCTTAGAAAAAGGTGAATTAATGGAATCAGCGTGAAACTTGTAATTTTTCATCAGTAACATATAAGGTTTTATGGTGAAACAGCCTGTGCAATCTGATGAAACTACAGCTTATCGTTTTTCCACGCATGTGCACTTTCGGAAGACAGTAAATATTTTGTTGTATTTTAAAAACTATCTGCTAATTTTAACTAAAATCAATCATTTTAAAATTGGGGCAGAATGCCCACAAGACTACGTGTTTTAGGCTCAAATTTGGAGTGCTGTTAACTTTTGAGAAAAGCCGAATATCAAAACAAAATGCCATTCTTTTTATTTGCTGACTCCCAAATTACGATAACAATGCATAGTTATAACATATTTTGTCCTTGTTCGAGTTAAAACGATGCACCAATATTCGACTCGAAAAAATTATCGGCCGCCATGTTTGCCGCGATATCACTGTATCAGGCCAAAAAATTGAATTTTGTTGCCTACTTGAAGGCGTTTTATCTATAAGGATATAAAAAAGCGTATTTTGAAAAGCGAAATTTTCGATGAGTTTAGCAGTGCTAAATGATTTTTAGCCGAAAAATGGTAGTTTACAAAAATACGATGAACATGTAATTAAAGACTTGGTGTTTCAATAACTACATTCCGTATAATCATTGTTCTATTTCTTACCACCCTTCCTGTTTGGTGCGTACTGTCCACTAGTTTTGGCGTTCTACCCCGCGGTTTGTTTTCTGGCTGTTTTAGTTTTTTACAAAAATATAGTCCAAATCGTGTTTTTATCATATGTTTTCTTTTCGATAATAAGTAAATTTCATCGTTGAATCATCGTCAACTTTCAATTTGGTTCTTAAATGATTGGTATCGCTGTAAATAGCAATTATGCTTAGCTGGTGCGTCTTGTACAGTTTTACCCTAGATCGAATTTCGTCGGCCGCTTTTTGCTTCTTCTTTGGGTTACCCTCCAAAACTCAAAGGTTTTTTCCCATCTTAAGACAAGCCAGGGTGTGCCGTTTTGTTTTGAGGATCTGGTTTGAGCTGCACGCTGTTGCGGATGAGCAGTGAAAAAGGACATGGACAAAAAATCCCATGGTGTGAGAAGGGCACAAGATAAGGAAAAAAAAAGGATCGAAACGCTTATTCATAACGGGAACCGCATATCCATTCCAGAATCTTACAGCAACAGGTTGAGAAATTTAGAACAAAAAGAATGGGAATAATATTCTATCTACTCAAAAGTACTGCAAGGATATTTCTTATGTAGTCTTTTATTATATTTTATCAATGCGCTTCTACTATGACGACCGTCAAAAATTGAACAACAAGTTTTAAGATGGTTTCAATGCTACTTTTGATGACGCACGTTCATATCCCTCAAAATATCTTGAATAAAAAGGTATGTCTGATGAGATAGTTGACGTGTTTAAAGTGTGCTATTCAGGATATTTTTCTAAGTTTTGTTTCTTATATTCCCGTCCATGTTTCTGTTCCATAAAAATATTTATTATTATCTGAATACTTTTCCACAGATGGAAACAATCACCAGAATGATAAACACTTGTTCCGACTACCTTTTTTCCCACATCTACTTCTCCAGAACTATTACCCGGAACGAATGCCACCGTCATGAAAAACTTTCAAAACAAAAACTCAATTCCTCACATGGGAAGCAGCTAGCCAGGAGAGAGAGAGAGAGAGTAAAAAAATCACACGATCTGTTTGAGGACGAAAAAATGACTCCCACTCAACCGATCCTGGGAGCGTAGAATCCGTACGGCACCGACTAGACCGTCGTTGTTGGTTGTGGGAGATTTCCTAGGGAAACGCACACAAAAAACCCAACCGAGATCATTATGCGTGATTTTTTTTTTTCTCTCAATCGGTTACCCTGTATTCATGAGCTTGAGTAGGATCATGCAGGATGAATATGAAATTTCATGGCCCATTCAGAGGGCTCTCTGCGTGAGGATGCTGGCTTGCCCTGAAAGGACCTTACCGATAGATCACGGGAAGAAAAACCAGAACAGGTCGTAAAAATGGTTCAGACAAGTTTTTTTTCCTGTGAGAATTTTTTGTACAGGTTGTTTTCGGGATGCTCGGAAAAAAATGGAGCATTATCATATAGCTTCCTGTTTCCGGAACACAGATTACAATAATGCTAATAAGGAATGAACGATCACATGTGGAGTTTTTTTTTACATAAACAAAGAACAAGTATTTTTTTTTATAAATTGTAGAACCCTCAACTTTTGGAAGAAAAAACTGATTTCCGACTGCCTTATTTTTATCAATTCTCCTACAACTTTGAAGAAAAACGGTGGGAAAAATTAACTTTTTCCATGCAAAGTTCCATTTTTTGATATGATGTTGCTTTTGGTAAGAACACTTAATGAAGAAGTTCATGAAAAATCCCATCAAATATAGGTACATAGGTGCTTATGGGTTTGCCAGGATATTTAATATAAAACTTGGGAAATTTCCGGTCCGGCCAAGTTGCCCGGATTTCATTGGGAAAGCCCAAATTTTGCCTGGGTTTATTCACATTCTCATTCTCTCATGTTTCTATTTATGCGATCAGAACTCATTTTATTGAGCAAATTTTATAAAAATTATAATGAAAGGTTTTTTGAAAGCCCAAAATACATTAAAAATCTGCTGATTGATTTTGAAGAAACATTTTTTTCTCAAATTTTTTTTTCTTGATTTTTATGAGTAGTTCCTAGGTTTTGACCAAATTTTCCCGAATTTTGGTGGACAATTTTTAAAGCACATGCTCGTGCAAATACGTGCTGAACAAAGTGTGGTAACCTTGGACTAGTTTTATTAACAGATAATTTTTAATTCTAAATATTTTATTTCCAGAGATCATCCAATAGTTGTAATTTGGACTCCGATATTTGCTTAAAAAAATTAAAAAAATATTCTCATATTCAAAACACATTTTTTACGAACACATGAATGAAGTTTTTTTTTTTTAAATATATCTTTATTAGTACCAATTCATCATTACATTTATATTACATTAATACATTAAATAAGGTGTTCAGTTCAATAATGAACTTTCAGAGCTATATAGTTTAATAATCACTAAAATTTATTTATTCGACTTAAATTTGCTGAGCACAATCAAGCATTTTTATAAAGGAGAACATCCTGTAGTGAAAAAAAAAATATTTTAAATTAAAATCTAAAGCTATCCTAAAATTTAACTAATTGTAGAGAGAGCGAATCTCTGCGATGGAAGACTGCATCGATTTGCCTCTAAAGTTGGAGATGATTTTGTTGGCCATCTCTTCGATCGATTCAATGCCCTCAATCCGATGAAGATCTTCGGTGCTGTGCCAAGGTGGAAGCCGCAAAATCATTTTCAGAACCTTGTTCTGAATCCTCTGGATGGCTTTCTTCCTCGTCGCGCAGCAGCTAGACCAAATCGGAACTGCATACATTATCGCTGGTCGGAAGACTTGCTTGTAAATAAGCATCTTATTCTTCAGGCAAAGTCGGGATTTCCTGTTGATGAGAGAATAAAGAGATTTAGTGTATTTATTACATTTAGATTGAATATCTTCAATGTGATTCTTAAAAGAAAGATTCCGATCAAGTGTGAGTCCCAAGTACTTCACGTGATCAGACCATTCTAAAGAAACCCCATTAAAAGTTATGGAATGATTTTCATTAGGTTTTAAAAAATTTGCTCTTGGCTTATGGGGAAATAAAATAAGTTGAGTTTTGGAAGCGTTAGGAGAAATTTTCCACATTTTCAAGTAATTCAAAAAGGAATTTAAATTTTGTTGCAATCTACTGCGTACCACCCGTAAATTTCGACCTTTGGCTGAAAGCAAAGTATCGTCAGCAAATAATCTTCTACCTTTTCCTTCTGGGACATCAGGAAGATCAGAAGTAAAAATATTGAATAAAATAGGCCCAAGTATACTACCCTGAGGGACACCAGCTCTAATGGGTATCCTTTCAGAGCATGAATTTTGATAGCTTACTTGCAAAGTTCGGCTAGTCAAATAATTTTGAATAATTTTGGTGAGATATACAGGAAAATCAAATCGAGCTAATTTAGCTACTAAACCTTTGTGCCAAACACTGTCAAAAGCTTTTTCAATATCAAGAAGAGCAACACCAGTTGAATAACCCTCAGATTTGCTAGCGTTAATCATATTAGTTACACTCAAAAGTTGATGTGTAGTAGAATGTCCATGACGAAAACCAAATTGTTCATCAGGGAAAATAGAATTCTGATTAATGTGAATCATCATTCTATTCAAAATAACTCTCTCAAATAGTTTACTTAAAGATGGAAGCAAACTAATTGGTCGATAACTTGAAGGCTCTGAAGCACTTTTTCCAGGTTTCAAAATTGGAGTTACTTTGGCATTTTTCCATTTATTGGGAAAATAAGCCAAGTGAAAACATTTATTGAAGATTTTAACTAAAAAATTTAAAGTGCTTTCAGGCAACTTTTTAATAAGAATATAGAAAATCCCATCTTCCCCTGGGGCTTTCATATTTTTAAATTTTTTGAAAATCAATTTAAGTTCATCAATATTTGTCTCACAAGAACTTTCAAACACAATTTGCTTAGATAGAATATCATCAAATTCTAGGGAAATTTGAGCATCAATTGGACTTACAACGTTTAAATTAAAATCATGAGCAGACTCAAATTGTTGGGCTAATTTTTGAGCTTTTTCTGAATTAGTTAAAAGAAGTTTATCCCCATCTTTCAAAGTAGGAATTGGCTTCTGGGGCTTTTTTAGAATTTTAGTTAATTTCCAAAATGGCTTTGAGTAGGGTTTTATGTCCTCTACTGCTTTAGCAAAATTTTCATTACGAATGAAATTTAAACGACGTTTGATCTCTTTTTGAAGGTCGCAATAAATTAATTTCAAATAAGGATCCTTAGTTCGTTGAAATTGGCGTCGACGAATGTTTTTCAGTCGTATCAAAAACTG
This sequence comes from Uranotaenia lowii, assembly GCF_029784155.1. NCBI lineage: Eukaryota > Metazoa > Arthropoda > Insecta > Diptera > Culicidae > Uranotaenia > Uranotaenia lowii. Next base: position 66,845,869 of record NC_073692.1, on the reverse strand, counting down.
AAGATCATCATCAATTAAAGGTTGATTAAATTTAAGTTTAACTTTAGGTATTGAAGCGGCTCTAGCATTGACTATTGAATTTGTCAAATTTTCTACAGCCAAATCAATATCTTCTATTGAATTCAATGGAACGTTTACATCTAAATTACGTTCAATAAAATTCATATATCGCTCCCAGTTAGCCTTTTGAAAATTAAAAGTTGATTTTAAAGGGTTTTCAATGGGACTTTGGGATAAAGAAAATGTTACTGGAAGGTGGTCTGAATCGAGGTCCGCATGAGTAACTAATTGACTACAATGCTCGCCTAAATCCGTTAGAACCAAATCAATTGTGGAGGGATTTCTAATTGAAGAAAAACAAGTATGCCCATTAGGATATTCAACAGTATAATAACCTGCAGAGCAGTCATTAAACAAAATATTCCCATTTGAATTTGATGAAATATTATTCCAAGATCGGTGTTTTGCATTAAAGTCACCAATAATAAAAAATTTAGATTTATTTCTGGTGAGTTTTTGTAAATCTCCCTTCAAAAAATTTTTCTGTTCACCGCTACATTGAAAAGGCAAATATGCGGCAACAATTATAATTTTCCCCATAGAAGTTCCTAATTCAATTCCAATTGTTTCTAAGACTTTTGTATTGAAAGATGGAAGAAGTCTAAATTTGAGACGACTATTGATGACAATAGCTACACCCCCACCTTGTCGATCAAGTCGATCATTTCGTAAAATTTTAAAGAAAGCATTGCTTTTCAAGTTATTGTCTGGCTTTAAAAAAGTTTCAGTGATGGCAGGAATATGTATGTTTTGAGTTTTCAAAAATAAAAAGAACTCGTCTTGGTTAGCCAGCAAAGATCTAGCGTTCCAATTCATAATATTTAAACATCTATTTGGATCCATGAGGGAATCGTTAAGTCATAATAATTTTGTTAGCATAATTAAAAGAAGTTTGGAAAGCTTCAAACATTTAATTTGCTTTCAACATAAGTTGCATCATTTCCATTAAATGGGCTTGTGATATAGCTCAGTTGGCAAGTCTGTTGCCCCCTGAGCCGATGTCCGCGAGTTCAAGCCCAAGAGTAAACATCGAACGCAGTTGTGCCGAATAGTTTTTCAATAACGATCCGCCAACTGCAACGTTGCTAAAGTCGCGAATGCCATAAAGATGGTAAAACGACTATAATCGAAACAAAAAAAAAAAAAAAAAATTTCCATTAAATTTTGATGCAAAAATTTTAATTTTTCCTCAGTAATCTCACCCAAATCAACAAAATTGTTAGAATCAGAAGAGGAAGGAGAAGAAAAAGTATTTGAATTTCTGGGATTTTCCCAAGCCTTTGCATGAACGTTGAGACTTGGTTTTTTCCCATTTTTATTAGTTAAACCTGAAGAGGGCAACCCATTTTCAACCACCTCTGAGAACGATAAACAACGAGTCTGTGGCGCAGAATCAGCCCAGGTAACATTAAAATCACTTCGGGTATTACCCAGCCGTGATTCCAATGTAGGCCGAGGCTGACTGCGAACAGGCAGGTTGTTTGCCGGTCTGACGTGTGTAGACGAAAAAGAGGAAGGAGGAGAAGAAACTTTTCTGGAAACTTTGGGGTTTTTCCTAGAAGCAACAATTTTTGCCCTAACGAGACAATCTAGAGAATTCGAGGAATGATTACCTGCGCAATTCGCTCACTTAAAAAATTCTGTTTTTGGCATATCACCACCAAAAAGGCATTTAGATTTTTCATGATCGAATGAGCCGCAAAACATGCATCTGGCATTCATTCTACAATTTTTAGTGCCATGACAAAAAGCTTGACAACGACGACATTGCGTAATATTTTGTAAAAAATTGGTATGGGATTTACGAAAAGGTTCAAATTTTACTCGACAATGAAACATAAGACGAGCCTTTTCCAAAATTTTCAAATTATTAACTTGATCCTTTTTAAAATGGATCAAATAAAGTTCAGGAGCAAAACCAACACTACTGGTATTATTCGTGTTGGTTCTTTTCCTCATTCAAATTACTTGAATTGGAGTAAAACCTAACAAAGAATTTAATTCATTTGTGATCTCATCCGGTGTCTGATCGCCGGTGAGACCACGAAGTACAACTTTAAAAGGACGATCACCTCTAGTGTCGTACGTAAAAAATTGGTGTTTTTTATTATTCAAATAATTTAAAATTTTTTGAAAATCATTAAAATATTCCGCCAATATACGAGCAGTTCCCCTTCAACCGATCTGAAAAGAAATCTTCACATCCTTGACGGAAGTGACGATTTCTTTTCGAAAGGCATTGAAGTCAGGAATCGTGACCGTTATTGGTGGAATTTTTTCGTTTTTAAGAGTATAAGAAGAAGAAGAAGGTTTCTTAGTACTCTTATCAGAATTAAATATGAATATTTCCTCATCACCAATGTTATGAAGGACATCGAATGAATTGGAAATTTCAACTTTTTTGGCAGATGGCCCTGGATTAGGTTCAGCAATCCGTTTTCTTCCGGCCCTTGAACCGGCCGAAGACTTCCCCATGCTGGAAAGAAAATAGAAAATATGAATAAAAGAAAATGAAAATAATTTTAGCACTGAAAAGTGCTGATTGAAATACAGGTAAGGAAAAAATAAATAATGTAAAATGTTCCTGCAGGTACACAGCAACGATACGATGCTCCGGCGTACGTGTTGACGGCTCAACGGTACAGATGGAAGTGGACCTGAATGAAGTAATACGTTAAAAGGCTATTCAAAACCATTTATATCCGTAGTCAATACAAAATTTCACCAAAAGCGATTTTTATATAAATTTGACCTCTGAGATTGGACTAGATGGTTTAAATTTGTTTAACAATTTAATAAAAAAGAGTTATTAATAATATAAATTGAGTTATTTAATCAAGTAACACATAACATATCAATATCACCAAAACTTAAACATTGGTAACAAGAATATGATCTGCCAGCTCGCACGGTAGGTAAAAAATTATCTTTTTATAAATACATTTATCTTTTTTAAATTGTTAGATAAGTGCCATCAAGAGGAAAGAAAAATTGTCATGAGTGTATAAGTAAAAAAAAACCAAATTTTTAAAGTTAAACTCTATTCAGATTAGTTTTTGAGCTGCGAATCAGTGTAATCTACCTACAAATATCAAGGTTTTTTGAAAGAAAAAAAGAATAAAGTGAACAACAGAACAACATCAGAAAGAAATTTATTTTGATAGAATTTCAAAAATTCTTAGATCATATTTGGAATTTATAAAAAAAAATACAAAATGGTTTTCTTTGAAAGGATTTTTTTTTCGATGATTTATGTAATACGAAATTTAGACTGCTGTTTTTTACGTTTCGGCCTACTGAACTTCAGCCATCTTCAGAAAAAAATACTTGTTTTGCCGCGTGTTTCCCCTACGGCCAACTTTTAATGTTGGAAAAAATATTATGAGACGTTCGATAGAGAAACAAGCGGCAAAATAAGTTAATAAGTTAATAAGTTAATAAAAAACAGCAGTTTTAATTTCGTCTTACATAAATCACCGAAAAAATATCTCTCAAAGAAAACCATAGAAAAGTGCGGTGAGCAAAACCAAACAACAAAAAAAAAAAATAATTACAAAATCGAAATTCATAAATCAGACAAGAATCAAAATCAAAATCGTGAAGTTTAGCAAAGCAAATGATTACAGAATCAGAGCAGATTTTTATGACAAAACTATTCCCAATACTGTACTCATGCTCTGAAAGATGAATATGTTACAATTATTCCCGGACAAAGGTGATACAATTCCCAAATTAAGGTTTTAGTTTTCATATGTAAATACCTCAGTTATGCCAAGTGTAGATTTGACTGAAACCTTGATGATACCTTATATAACCACTGCTTCAAAATAAGTTTTGAGAGCAAATCGATGCCAATTTAATAAATGAAGTACATTAGCATTGTGAATCAAATATGGTGACATAATCGGGTAAAAAAGATGACAAAATCGGGGGCAGACATAATCGGTGCGGTAAAAAATGAGATCCACTGTAACAGGCTTAAATTTTCAATCAAATTAAAAAAAAAATGAAAAATTAAAAGTTACATTTTATATTCATGCAAAAAAATTATTTTAAAACAGGCCTATGCCGAATCCATAGACAAAAACTGCGGCTTCATGTATTGGATAAGTGACTAGAGTTTGTACATAATTTTGCAATTCAATAGAAAAAAAATCGGTTGCAATCTTAATCGGGGGTTTGAAAAGTCTGAATCCGGAGTTTGTCATCTGATGAGGATGGAACAAATATCAATTTCTTCATTCCTAAAGGACTTGTCAAAAAGGGTCCAGCAATAACTGATGCATTTAAATAATATTATTATTCGGGTTACAACATGATTCAAGGCGACATTTTGAGTTTTGTGAAAGTTATTACTCGACGCACTTTTCAAATAGGTTTTTGATATTTTAGAAAACTTTGGAAAATAATTTCTACAGAAATTTTAATTTTTGGTCATGCACGAATGAAAAAAAGTGAATTTTGAATGGGTTATCAGGCCGAAGGATGTTTGGCATTATGGGAAATTTGGCCGAAGATTTTTTGGTCGAATATTATTGGGCCAAATGGATGTTAAGCCGAATGGTCAACACGCCGAATGGTCGTTATGTCGCATGTATGCTAGCCCGATAAGACATATTAACGTTTGTTTGCCTGTTACGGCTAATGATCGTTAGGCCGAATTGTCATCAGTCCGAATTGATATGAGGGCGAATGGATATAGTTTTTGTAATGGATGCCAAGCGTGTCGTTGAGACCATTCGGCCTTATATGCAGACAATTGTAAAAGATGTCTTATCGGCCTGGCAACCATTCATTACGATCATTTCAGCATTCACTATCTAAAAACACGCTTGACCAAATTTTAAAAATTAAGTAACTTTGAGTTACCGAAAGTGATGGGTACTATTTTGTAGAAAAGAGTTTAAAATAAAATTCATATTAACTGAGATATGCTTCAAAGAGTGGCACATAAGCTTTAAGCCAAAAACAAGAATTCTCGTGTTTTGTCTCCAATGTGTTAAGACCATTCGGCCTAACGACTATTCGGCAAAATGATCATTCGGCCTAAGAGCTTCAACGTTAAAAAAAATCTTTTTTTGAACGCCACGCGCTTATGAACAATCAAAATTGCATTCAGCTGTCTTTTTTCTTAATACCAACCAGTTTTATTCTAAGAAGAGCGGTGAAATTAAAAATTTTGGAGAATTTTCTTGGTTGAATCAGAAGCCAAAAGGGGTTTTTTGAAAAATTCAAAACTTTCTGGTGTATTTTCATGATGAAAATCTTTCATTAGTTTGCAGATTTGTGTCAATTTTTCATGAGATTTCGAATGGGATTTTACAATTTCTTATTACAAAAACTTTGTGTTTGAAATATTTCACGTAAAAACTTAATTTGTTAAACACAACAATATTTTGTTTGATGCTTCCAAATGCCATTAGGCAAATAGAAATGATCTTAAATAAATTAAATCAACTCGTTTTTTTAAACATCCTTGGGTTAAAGAATTTGATTAAAATCTCCGGAAAATGGTTCAAGCTTTGACGATGTTCTTTGAAATATCGTTTGAAACCTGCAATTAAGAAAAGGGAATACTTTAGTTAGTTAAATGTTGTATTTCATTATTGGTTTTGTATTGGAGCAATTCTGTTCCAAATCGAATGAAGTACTGTTAAACGAAACCATGCAACAATTTTAAACATCAATGACTTTTAGAAAAATTATGTTCACAGATGAATATACCCCTTATGCGTCAAGAGTTTTACGGTTAATAGGAGACCAAATTGACCTATTCAGACTAATTATTGGCTTCTTCGGTTATTTGAAATAATATAAAAACATGAGATTTTCGCTACATTTAGAAGAAGGGGTAACTTGCAAAAAAAATTGTTTTATTGAAAATTCTAATGAGAACGTATGAAAATATGTAGTTTTTGACAAATTTGTTATGCCATAATTGCCATTACGCATTTTAACAACAATTCCAGTAATTTTTCTTTCTGTTAAAACTAATTTCTGAACATAAAGATGCTGCATACATTTAGGGGTAAAAAATACTAAATTCTTCTAGATAAGATCATAAAAGTGAATGTTTGCCTGGATGAAATTTCAATATTGACAAACACGTGATGCAGAAACCATCATAATCCGGCATATGGAAAGAAAATTTACATGGTGTCTCTTTGATTTGCACTTTTCTGCATCTTACCCCAGACAGGTAACTGAATTTTAAAAATATTTATTCAAAAAAATCGGTGATTGTTCGGAGAATATTTTTACACCAATAGTGTTGGTAAAGGATGATGAAACCAGAAGAAAGTTTGTAGGTGATATCATTGAGCCAATCCGTTGTACTGGGTAAAATTTTTTTACAACATCGAAAAATGTTGAAATTTGTGCTATTGGTGTTATAATATTTTTCTGACAGTCACCAAATTAATTTTTTTAAATTAATATTTTTATAATTCAGTTACCAGTCAGAGCTCAATTGCATCAAAACTCAAATCAACAATTCACCTCTAAAATCACGCGTTTGTTAATTTCTAAATTTCATCCATTCAAACATTAATTTTTAAGATTTCGGCTAGTAGAATATTTTGTAGTATGTATTTTTACACCTAAATGTATGCAGCACCCTTTATGCTTTTTCTTTAAAAACATTTTCGACAAAAAAATGTAAAATTTTATTCGAACAAAACAAGAAATTACTGCAATTGGTGCTAAATGTGTTTTTTAATCACAAATTTATCCAATACTTTAAATTGCCAAAACGTTTTCATTTGATTTTTTAATAAAAATAAAGTTTGTTGCGAATTACCCCTTTTCTTAGAAGGCTGAAAATCGCGTGTTTTTGTAAATTTTAAAATAACTGGTGAATCCAACAATTTTTTCTGGCTACGTCAATTTGATGTCTCATCAACTTTCAAAAATTTTATGTGCAAGTTGTATGATTATCTGTGGACATTAAGTTTTAAGAAGCCATTGAAATTGAGAAGTCTTGTATGTTGACCAGTTGACTGAAATTAGTCTCCCCGTTATGCTCAATTGGATTGTGATGAATATTTCTGAACATCTTTTTTTCAAATTTGTTTAACATGAAGTGGCTTAATCCTTTTCAAGTTATTCTGCACTCTGTTATTCATTAGAACCAAATGATTAAGTTTTCCTAGTCAAATTTTTGAAATGTTTCTACATTATATTCATTGCTTGAAAATGTTCGGATTGAGTCTTATTTCCCTTTATGAAAATAGAAGGAGAAATGCCGTAAAAAAATCTTCAGATATGTCGACACTTTTAAAGCTTAGTTCTTTTAGAAATGGGACACTTTTTTTTGCTAATAGCTCATTATCCGGTAATTGGACATTCAAAATTTTGACAGCATTTTGCTTCCTGTTGAAAGTACTATCAGACATATTTTTTTCAAAATTTTAAATTTACGCGTTTCTGAGATATTTACGATGCAAGAGAAAAAGAAAAAAAATTGTTTTGCACAGTTTCCTTCAAAATCCATCATTTTCAAATTGAAAGCTGATAAAACCGTTGATTATTCAAAGAACAACTGGGTAAGAAAAGTAGAAAAGTATGCAAACACTGTCAAAAATGTCCACGAAGTTCAAATCATGCATTGGAGTGAAGCATATCATCGGCAATTACGGTTCAGGGTCATCAGGGAAGTCAAGGCTCATACCAGAAGTTTTTAATTCTTAATAAATTTTAATAAAATTTTTAATTTAAATTATCCCGATACTCTGAAAGTGTTGCCTCGTTATGAGTCATTCGAACCTAACCTCAAACAACAAGTTTTTGCTAGCTCCAGAGCTCGTAAGCTGTATAACCGGTACCGAGGCAATGAGAAAGATAATTTCTGATGGACGACAAAACTTATGAGAAACCCCTTTTCAAACAAATTCCAGCGTTTGAATCCTATAACATGTCTGCTCGTGGCACAGCAGTACAACCATTTTTAAAACGAAATCTTTGGTTTTCGCTGTTTTTTGAAAGCCAAAAAAGATTAATCTTGTATAAACCCTTCGCAACCTACAATCTATACTAACTGAGTATTCTTTAATTTCAATCTGATGATGGTTTGACTTTGTTATTGACAGATTTTTCCCGCAGAAATTCCATGAATACGCTTTTTAATGGCTCAAAAATAATCGAGTTTTGTTAATTTCGAAACAGCTGTATCAACTAAATTGCCCTTAAATTCTTCAAAAAGGGAAGTATTGGACCGAAAATTAGCAGAAATTGAAGGAGGAGGTTGCAGCCACCTAAAATACAGATTAAACGAAGTATAAGTGGGAAAAACTGATCAATATCATGACTGGGAGATACCAAGAATAAAGTAGAAATTTTTCACACAAAAACCAATAAATCTTTTTTAATTTTTTCATGAATTTTCATAAAATTACCATCATTTCCTTCATAAAAAGTATTTCGATCAAACAAATGGTTTTCGAGATACACGCATTCGTAACTGTCCCATTTCTAAATGCACTAAGCTTTATGTGCTCAGAGTTTCATGAACATCACAAATTTTTTTTTTTTGAATAAGTTCTGTACATTTTGTACTGTGCATCGGTTTGATTTTTCATCTTATCATACCACATCCTTGCTGTGGACCTATTTTCAACAAAGTCAATTCAAAAGTGCTTGAGTTATCTCCAACAATACGTTTGTTTTGTAAGGGAGCCTACACTCTTTCGCAAAGGAATGTCTTTTTACCAATGTTCAAACCGCTCTTTTCAATGCAAAACTAATTCAAGAAACATAAATGTGAGCAAAAAAATTAAAAATTTGTTACAAAAACCCCTGTAAATGTTTAGAGAATTCTTCTGGAAACTTCTTTTTCAATGAAGTTGAAATTCAAAGTCTCGCTTGAAACAAAAATATTTCTCACAAAAACCTCCAGCTCCACATTAGCGACCCAGTGGGATTTTATGGGTGCAATTGGTCGAACATGATTACCGGTAATTATCCGGGCAACAAATGGCCGGACATAACTTCCTACTAATGCGTGCCATGTTAGGACATTGGTCGGTAAATCGCCGCGAGACCACCGTTCGTTTGTTTGTCCAATGGGATGAGGAACCTGTCCTATTTCCCCCATGCCTTGGGGGGCACTCCGGGAGTTCTATGGCCTATGGAGCTCCACCGAATACCTGAAAGGTGGCAAGAGCGGGTGGATCGCGCTACAAATTGATCGCCGCTCGTTGCGCTCGAACGTAAACAAATCATCTACTTTAACAGAAATCTTACCATTGAAATGGCTTTTCGGTTTTTCTAGTCCAAATGGCTTTTCTTCCTGCCCTGGTCGATGTATGGCGTGGCGGTGCGTTGTTGTGTGATTAAATGGAACCATAAATCCTGTGACTTTGAAGCCGGACCAGCTTGGGGACCTCTGTTAGGTTTTATTTTTCTCCAATCGTCTGCTGCCGGATGCCCCTGAATGTGTGAAAAGTTATTCCGTTGGATATTTTGATCATGTTTTGTGACTTTGATCCGTAGCTGATCCAAAATAGTAGCATTAGTAAATTGATTCGGAACAAAAATCTGTTAATTTATCGAGAGACCACCCTAGCGCAATCGGGAATCAAGCGAAGCCTTCCGCCGGTAATTAATCAAGCCATATTGGCCGCGTTGATGACCGGGAAATGAAGACAAAATCTAAATTTCCCGCTCCGGATTGCCGATGATCAAGCGAAGAAAACAACGAAAAAACCGAGTCAAACATTTACTTAAGGGTCGCGCAACCGGAGCGCGCGTAAAATATTAACATATCGTGTAAATAAATTAAATATTAGTATCACATTAATTACGGCATTTTGCGCGCGCCGCTTTTGATGTGCCGAGACCGCCTTCGACGAACCCACTCTCTGGAAGAGGTGGCCACAGCCTTTGAGGTTAGGGATCCCAGACTCCATGCGTTCGACCTTCTACGGGCATTTAAACTTTCTTGCGCCTCACCGACACTGTACCCTGTTGTTGTTCGCTGTTAGTAGCAAATTGAGTACGCGTGCTTTCTGCTGTTGGTTAGCCTTTTTTTCCCTTTCATACATACATATCTCTGGCGGACTTCACCCACCTGGACGCAACTTGCTGAAGGATGCTAAATAGCCCTTTTACCTTGTCGTTAACAGGTTCGACCGATGATCGAGTCAAGCTGCTAGTCTGCCTGAACGCAACATGCGTATAAAGCTTTCAAGCCCCAGTACTGCCGCATTCCGACTGCCTTTTTTCCGCTTCAGCAGTGATTTATTTGTAATTGGCATGATTGAACAAATGTGTGACTTCACTTCAGTCGATGCTGTGGGTGGAGGTGATGTTTGTTTTAAGAATTAACCGATGAAGTTTTATACTCAATTAATTGAATAACTTAAATTGCAGTTTTAGAACAATTTCTGATTGTGGTCAGAAGGCCCATTTCTAGGCGGCTTTTATTAAAGAATTTAAAATCGTTTTATAGAACCCTCTATGTTCGAATTAATTTCAATAAAAGAAGATGGTCGAAAAGTGTTACTTTATATTTTTCATTTCATTTTTGATTCAATCTTTATCGTCAAACGGGGCAGCATACGACAGCGGGGTTAGATACAACATTTGTATACCACAGCAATTATTGAATTTTAATTCTAATACAATATAGTCAAGTTATCACAAAATGATTATAATTAGAGATGTACCAAATATTTAGCCGATCAAATACCACCCAAAAACATAAAGTCGAATAATTGGTTCACTGAATAGTTAAAATAAGTATTCGGTCGAATAGGCTGAACAGGTCGAATGTTTATTTTTAAAATTTAAACAGTAATAAACTTGTCAAATTTTTCATATGAAATATGCAAAAGTGATGTTGAAGAAGCTACATAATCATCGACAACTTATTTGTTTCAGTAAAACATCTGAAGTGTATCTACCCATGTATCATTCACTGTAGATCGTACAGGAGATCGCTGGCAAGTGTCGCTATATACAACTTGGATTACCGTTTATTCTAGATTTCCTTAGATACATATACGAACTTGACCCTAAATTTGCCCGGATTTTGTCAAATTTTATTCACTTTATATGCTAAATCATATAAATAATTAAAATTTCTTCTCAAAATTTTGGAGATTATGTGTTCAAAAATTTGTTCCTAAAAGTTTAAAATTGAACATAGATTTTTGATGAATCTTTTACATACGATTCAACACTGCTTAAAACTTTAAAAGTTACAAGAAATTTTCTTTTGTATGTTATAAACTAATGCCTAGATTTTTTTGACATTTGACCATTTTTTAACAATATTTTTTAAAAAATGTTCTGAATTTCCCTGGTTGAAAATAATCGACTTCAAAACATGAGGCATATTAGAATGCAAGAAATAATAGGAAGTGGAAATAATCGCATTTGTTTTATCCCTTAAAAACCCAATAGAATGTTCGATCGAATTTATGACCAAATATTCGTTTGGCCGAATAGTTGAAACGATCAATATTCGGTATTTGGCCATTGGCCGAATACCACTATTCGGTACATCTCTTTCAGTTGGTGCTAAAATTTTAATTGGACAATAACATTTTTTTAAATATTTTTATAATTTAGTTACTAGTCTGGGATCAGACACAATAAAATACACCTTCTTAAGCTGGAATATGATTTTTTGCATCACACGTTTGTTAACATCGAAATTTCATCCATCCAAATTTTATTTTGATGATTTCATCTAGAAGAATTTTATGTACACTTATGCTTTCTCTAATTAAAGCAATTTTGATAGAGAAATGAAACATATAATCCGGACAAAACCAAACATTACTGCAATTGATGTTTTATGCCATAAATACTATAAGTTCTCAAACATTTTCACTTGATTTTTCATAAAAAAAAACAAAATTCGTTACAAGTTTCAGTTTTTTTTTCTAGGTATGGTGAAACTCGCATGTTTTTAGCAAATTAAAAATATCTGAAAAAAACCAAAACTTTTTCTTACTACGTCAATGTGGTGTCTCATCAACCTTGAAATGTTTGGTGCATAAGCGGTATGATTAACTGTCGATATACTTTTTTTAAAAGCCAATTGTATGAAAATTTCAAATTTATTCATTTTAACGCCTCCCATAATTTTTATTTGGTTATTTTTATTGCAACAAATAGCAACAAAAATTTTGCAAGCGATTCATTTTTTTTTTTGTGTTAGCGATACGAGTGTTAATTTTGTATATAAATTGGCATGGGATAAGAAAAACAATTATCTCAATCACCAGAAATGAACAGAAAATTCGGTTAAATAGATCTTTGAATTTTAAATATTCCTTGACTATTGCAGTACATTTCACGTCAACAAACCACAAACCTAACTTTTGCTAGTAATTTCAAATTATATATTTTTTTAATATATGCGTTTTTGATTGCTCATTTGAAAGCTGTTTAATCGTAGGATAAAAATAAAAATCACAAAAACTGCTTTGTATAGCCAATGAATTTGTTGACTTATTCAACCTTGAAAAAAAAATTTCATGAAATTTTTGAAAGTTCTAGCCAGCAAAATCTGAATGTTTTAAAAACATTTAATTGAATTCAGATAATTGTTTTTTAATGGTTATAATGTTTTTCATGAAATACTTAGTATTTTTTTATGCTACTGAAGAAAGAAGCATGAGAATAGGCAAAACCAATCATTAAAGACAAACTTAAATTCAAGCTTATTTGGATTTTCTGGATGATTAAATACGCATACATTGAATACTCCATACAAATTTCCATACAAAATTGAAATGCGTAGCGCTTATTCAGGAATCAACCAAATCATATCAAATTTCACACTGATGTTTGGTGACCCAAAAGACATCGAAAAATCATATGGGAGCTAAAAGTAATTTTTTGCAGCGGACTAGTGTTGCATGCTCCCCAGCTGACGGTGTTATACTTCTTACATACGCACAAGAAAAACAAATGGTTCAAAATAAGAGTCGCAAGGCTGCTTCAAAATTTGCAGTTTTATAAACTCCATGAAACAGTTATAAAACACTCATAAGTGATAAAAACTTTTATGGAGGATTTATAACCGTAATTTATGTTTGTTACTTTATTTTATCGGCCATATTGGTGAAAAGTGATGTCCTTTTTAGGGACATCTAAAGATTATGATTTTATTTTTATAGATGAATAGAAGCTTAGATGAAATGAATGATGGTGAAAATGATCGGGTAGAATTTACATTAGAAGCATTATCGTAACAATTCCTTTTTTTCGAATGATTTTTCGATTATCAGATGAACAAAACACGAACCACCGTAATTCCAAGCAATTCAAGAAGAAAAAAATCATCAGCTTCTTTTCTATATGTATCAATCCTCATCAGCTCTGAGTGTCTTTCTGCTTTAGAAGTTTTACGGCATGTTACTTTTTACTAGATGAATAAAAACTAATCTATTTGAACCCCTTATTCATTCATTCTTTCATTAAATTTTGGATTTCCATCATTATTTTCAACGGCCGTTTTCTAAAACCCGAGATCAAAAACTGTTTGATTGGCAGCTGTCAAAAGCTACAGCTAAGAGAAGCTTTGAAACTAGAGAAAAATGAAAATGGTCACAGAAACGCCCAACCCACGTGTTTTTCGATTTAAAAAATTATTGGCAGTTCTACATATTAGTTACCATCATTCTGAATTGATTTTTTGATTAAATAAAAATCAAAAGTTAGGTAGGAGAGACGAAACATAAACCCCGTCTAAAGGTGGGGTTGGGGAACTACTACATCAGTCCAAAAAATATGCACAATAATCACTTTACATTCAAGTTAAAATAACTCATTTATTATTAAAATATGGTTTACCAAAAATATATATAAAAAAAAGTTATGAGTCAGTCTTAAAATGTTTTAAAACTTGGGAAAAAATTATCGAATTCCCTCCCACGCTCAAACACACTTTAACCGAGAGAGTACTAAAAGCCAAGTTCCCTAGTCCTGTACTTATGCAATTTAAAAAAAATCCTTATTTATAAAATTATCCGTTGAACAAAAGTTGTTTTTAATTATAAAAAAAAAGATTCTGTAAATATTTTTAAGATAAGTTAACCACCGTTAATTAATTTTGTAAATTTATTTTTCGGCATATCGGTGAAAAGTAGTTATGAAATTGACAAAGATGGATAGAGAAGTGAGAAGAAAATTTACAGATGTTGAAAAGAGCGAAAGAGCATTTTTGCGAGGAAACTTATTAACGTACACCATACTTTACCCTGCAACATTTCATTATTTAGGAGAAGTAGTACCGGGATAGAGGTGGCACTACTTTAACCTATACAATGAAATCTGGTTGGTCCGAAGTCTACATGTGGTGAACACGTATACTCCGGACGGGCAAAATATGGCGTACGTTAAGCGTTCTGGAGCTTAACGTACGCCATATTTTGCCCGTCCGGAGTATACGTGTTCACCACATGTAGACTTCGGACCAACCAGATTTCATTGTATTGGTTAAGGTAGTGCCACCTCTATCCCGGTACTACTTCTCCTAAATAATGAAATGTTGCAGGGTAAAGTATGGTGTACGTTAATAAGTTTCCTCGCAAAAATGCTCTTTCGCTCTTTTCAACATCTGTTAATTTTCTTCTCACTTCTCTATCCATCTTTGTCAATTTCATAACTACTTTTCACCGATATGCCGAAAAATAAATTTACACGATTCTGTAAATATTTCAGCAAAACAAATGAGTTCTAGAGGGTTCATAGATGTTATAAATAGTTATCATAAGGAATGATAGCTTTCAACATTATTTTTGAAATGAAAAACCATTAATCATGACGTTTAATAAATATGTAATTGAGTGCCTAAGACTTTTATGATTGATGAGAGTAACGTTTTTCAAAAACCATTTTAAATATTTAAATTAGTTTTTCTTATTTCTTTCACACATATTAAAAATAAATCAGTTATATAAAAAAATGTGACTGTACACCAAGCTCATGAAGCAACATCAGGCTTTTAAGGGTAAATTAAAAATTCATATATGCTTATAACGTTAAACACAAAATAATAAAATAAAGCTTGGATTCACGCCGTTTTCCTTTTCATAGAATTTACGAACCACTTGATTTTTACATATATCGACTGTGGTTTTGTTTTCACAGCATCCACACTTATTTTGCGGAACACTTTAAAATTGTAAAAATGACCCGTTATTACGAACGTCCATGATCTGTCAAATAACGGGTCATTTGGTCGGGTCAATTTTACCAGTGTTCGGCATCGCTAACTGAAACAATAGCGCCGCTAATTAGATCGCTAACTCATTCAAAGTTAGCGATCGCTCATAAAATACGCTAAATGTGCCTAAAACGTTATCGCTTTAAGCATAAACCGCTAATCGCTAATCGCTAACTGTTGAACAACATAAAAGCCGGAACAAATATCAAATTCTTCTTATGTCACGCTCACCCCCCCCCCTCGATTTTTCCAACTCCTCAAGGGGGAAAATAATGTTTCAAGTATTTAATTTAAAATTAGATAAATTGATCGAATTTTCTTACAATTATATGAGCAAAACAAAAACTATCTAAGATGGGCATTTCAACAACTCTCGGTGTTCTACTATTTTGAAAAAAAAAAACGAATTTTCAAACAACTACAAAAGCAAAAGAACAGATATATTGGCGTATAAAAATGAAATTTTCGGAAAACGCTTTTACAAAATGATCAAAACGGTTTCTATAAGCTAAAATGCAAATCAACATCAGCTGATGTGTTTTGATAAACAAAAAAATATGGAGGCGTTTTAATCTTGATTTTGATTATTTGTTCCTGGAATTGACCAAATTTGAATTGAAAATTTTGGATATTGTCAGGTTTATAGGTAAAATATCCTGAATAGGCAGGGGAAAAAATTCTGGTAGCTTTAATATACCCCCATTGTATTGTTATATTACTCAAGAAGAATAATATCAACGATATGAATGCAAAATTTATAACATACTCTTGATAAATGATGAAACGATGAAATTTTCCATTGAAAAATCCTCTCTTCATATTTGGACGGGATTCGACCAGGCCTAACTGAACGCCATCAGAATTTTTTTGAGACACTTAAACTTCATGTGAAATTATTTTTGCCTGGAAACGAAATCTTTGATGTTTATCAACCAAAATTGAAAATTTTTAATATGAAAAATTTATTTCAGGTTATCATTCCCGCTTTTTTTATCTGGTATTTGAATTACACGAGATTCAATTTCTGTAGTTTCTAAATTTTCTCTTGGCGCTCAGTTCGGTCTGGATGAAGCCCGACCATTTATGGAATCATCAGGAGAAGGTCTTATTTGAATCTAAGAAGTTTAGGCAAACTTAAATTGATTCAATAGATTATTTATGAATTGTTCAGAATGTATCTATTCAGTTTGTTTAGGAATGGAATGTCATCAGTGTTGTCATTCTTTAAGAATTTCACCATTGTAGAAAAAATCAATTGAATGAGGATTAGGAGAGTTAGAGGAGATTAGAAAACTTCCTTTTCGGCCTTCCTTTCTTTAAAACTAAACGAAATTAAGTTAATTTTGTAAAGCTAAAGCACATAATAATATCCAACACTCAGTATCAGAGGTCAAAAACAGGTTTTTGATTCAATAACATCTTTGAACACAAGAAGCTCTGAAAATTAAAACTTAAGTCTCAACAAAAATTTGAACAAAGATACAAAACAAATGAAGAATTTAAATTTAAAAAGGGAATTTAAGTATGAAAAAGCTATTACTTTAGTTCTCTACCTAAATCGAGAATTTTGAATGCTGTTTTGTGAAAAAATTTATTACGTTTTGATTTAAAGTTCCTGTGTATAAGAATTCGATGAATGTTGTTTATGTTCTAATTTTATTGGACCAGAACTTAAGCAAAATTTTTTTGATAAATATTACGAAAAAAATGTATAATTCAGGGTAGATAATAAAATGCTTTCCAGGTAACCGATATGGAAAACCAAATATAATTAGGAATTTGTTTAAAAAAAATTGAAACATAAAAAAATCTTCAATTGTCATTCCATGAGAAGTGTTGTTTGGAAACATTGCAAATAGAGATGTCCCATGTCTGCAAATTGGGTATACTGTGTTTAACATGATTTTGGTGAAAAAAAAACTATTGGCTTAAACTGCGTGAAATGGCGACATAATTCAACAAAACATTCTTTGGCGCCCTTATCTTAAGGTTAATCGAGAATGAACATAACAATGTCTAGAATCCCCTGTAAACGAAGAAATCAAAATAAAACGGAATTAAATTCATTTTTAACTTTCTTCTAGAAGATATTCGCTTTCAGCTTTTGCTGGAAATCAAGAAACAAAAACTAATTAATTTTTTCGTTAATTTTTCTCCTTGAAAATTTCGTGAAAATAAATAATCATTTATCCCGTACTTACCTACATATTAATTTTTTTCTGTGGAAATTCAAAGGCTCAACAAAGTTTGCCGGGCCAGCTAGTTTTAAATAAAAACCTAGCAGAATCCAGGCATTCGATTTCAAAATTGATGACCAAAAATCTGGGCAATATCCCGGCATATTTGGCCCAAAACTAGAAATTACCAGAAATCAAGAAAAAAAATTGAATTAAAAAATTATCATCAAAACTAACCGAATAATTTAAAATCGTATTTAAGGATTATTTATCTTATTAAGAAAATTTGGTTTTGGAGACAAGCATAAAAAAATAAATCAAAACAATTTGTTTTTTTTTATTTGCCAAATTATGTGAAAAAATCCGGGCAAAATGCGGACTTTTTTAAATTAAAACCGGGCAAACGGGCCGGGCCGGACTGTTCTTAACTTTGTATTAAATATCCGGGCAAACCCAGAAAAAAAACCGAGCAATCTGACAACTTGATATGAACACCTTACTATAAATCAAAAATAACTCAAACCTAAATATTTTTATAGACCCCTCAGTTTTTTTACTTTTCTTTATGAATGCGTTTTTCGAGGAAAAATGTTATACGAGGAAAATCAGTGGTAGGAAACTTTTTTTTGTCAAAAGAACCAAAAATTGTTATTTTTTATATTTCAAAGATAGTTCTCTTGACCAAACTTTCTATATTCTATCCTGCAAATTTTCTTTTTTTTATACTAAAGTGTAAGATTAAGAAGACAATTGAAAAAATTGAAACAACGAGCTTGGCTCTTAAAAACCTTTAGATATGAGCCATTTCAAACTAAGCAATTGCAAAAAAATCTTAATATTTAATTAAAATAAAATCCTTAAAATCATGTACGAGCAGGACTCGTCTATAATTATTTTGTTTAATCTGTCAACTTTCTTTCAATACGTAGGTAGAATATTTTTCTTGGTTTTAAACTCTTCTAACTTTGATCAATTTTAAATGATTTTTACTTGCACTGAGTATTATATCAGGAATCAGGACAAGCAGTTTAAGTAAATTCCAAGCTCAAATATATTCAAATGCATAATGTATTCATGAAATCATGGTATTCAATACATTGCACATTGTTCCTTAATGCAACAGCTAAAAATATGCATAAATTACTGTGGTTTTGATCAAAATGAATCTTTTTTTTTTTTATTTGTAGACTCAATTGAAACAACCTACTGCTCCCGATTCATAACTTGTTACGGAATCCGAAAGAAATGACCGATCCGGAACTTTGGCGACGACTTTTAGCATGAAAACACGGACACGAATTGGAACTTGGAATGTTTTAACCCTTGCCCAACAAAGCAAACTGGAACAACTTGCTAGAGAGGCTAGCCGCCTCAAGCTTGAAATTCTGGGACTGAGCGAAGTCCGTTGGCCTAATACTGGAGAATACAAGACACAATCCGGGCAAGTCCTGCTTTACTCTGGCATACGAGGAGAACATGCTACTCGGGAACGAGGAGTTGGTTTCCTGTTAAACCTGCAGGCCTACGCGGACTTCATTAGATGGGAACCGATAAACGAAAGAATAATCGTAGCCAGATTTAGAACACGGGTTAGAAACCTTACAATGGTCCAGTGTTATGCGCCAACTGACGTTGCCGATTTGCAGGAGAAAGAGCAGTTTTACAGTCAACTGAACAGCGTGGTAGAGAGAATTCCGAAGGGTGACATTCAAATCCATTTGGGCGACTTCAACGCAAAGATTGGCTCCGACAATCAAGACCTTGAGCGCATCATGGGGCGCCATGGCCTAGGACAGATGAGTGAAAAAGGAGAGCTGTTTGTAGAATTTTGTGGCAATAACAACATGGTGATCGGTGGATCGCTCTTCCCCCATCGACCAGCACATAAGGTCACTTGGGTATCCCGAGATGGCCAAACAGAAAATCAAATTGACCACATCTGCATCAGTCGAAAATGGAGAAGGAGCCTTCTTGATGTCCGCAACAAACGAAGCGCAGACATTGCATCCGACCATCACCTCGTCCTTGGCGAGATACGACTGAGGGTTGCGCGTGTCCAACGGCGCGAGGAGAAAGTCGGGTGTCGATACGACGTCCGCCGGTTGGAGAATCCAGAGGTGAAAAGGGCATACGTTGAACAGCTAGAATCCCGAGCCTCGGAGCTGCCGACAGACGGAACAGTCGAAGAACAGTGGTGTGGAATCAAGAATGCCTTTATCACGACGAGCCATGGTACTCTCGGTAAAGTTTGTGGAAGAAGGAGTGAATGGATGTCGGATGAAACTTGGAGGATGGTCGATGATCGGAGAAAGGCGAAAGTTGGAATTGAGCAGGCATGTACCGGGTCAGCCAAAGCAGCCGCCCGCTTACGATATGCGGAGCTGGAAAAGGCAGTTAAACGAGCTTGTAGACGAGACAAGAGAGCCTGGACAAACTCCCTAGCCGAAGAGGGGGAAAGAGCCGCCGCCAATGGAGATATCCGATTACTTTATGACATTTCTCGCCGCCTCAGTGGTGCAAGGACTAATGCAAGAATGCCGCTGAAAGACGGAGCAGGTCAGTTATTGACCGATCGAACAGATCAGCTCAAACGATGGACTGAGCACTTCGAACAACTCTTCCGAGTCACGAATAGCGATGGCCAACAGAACCCGCAGCTTGAAGCGCCAACAGTAAGTCGCATAAATGGCGTCAACTCGGAAGCGCCCTCGCTGGCTGAAATAGAAGCGGCAATCAAAAACATGAAATCCTACAAAGCACCTGGGATCGATTGCATCCCTGCTGAAATGCTTTAGGCCGACCCTGCCCTGTCAGCACAAATGTTGCACCGTCTTTTCGCTGACATCTGGGATACTGCAACATTCCCGGCCGACTGGATGCAGGGTATCCTCGTAAAAGTCCCGAAGAAAGGAGACCTGACAGAGTGCGGTAACTGGCGAGGCATAACGTTGATCTGTACATCCCTTAAAGTACTCTGCAAAGTGATCCTGAACAGGATCCAGGAGAAAATCGACGCTACACTCCGACGGCAACAAGCTGGATTCCGATCCGGACGATCATGTGTGGACCACATCACAACGCTACGAATCATACTGGAACAAATCAACGAATTCCAGGACTCTCTACTGCTGGTGTTCGTTGATTTCGAAAAAGCATTCGACCGACTTAATCATGAAAACATCTGGGCGGCTCTAAGGCGACGAGGGGTCCCAGAGAAACTAGTCCATCTCATCGAAGCACAATACGAGGCATTTTCGTGCAAGGTCTTGCACGATGGTGTCTTGTCCGAACCAATCCCGGTAACTGCTGGAGTGAGACAAGGATGTATCTTATCACCGCTACTTTTCCTCATCGTAATGGATGAGATTCTGACTGGATCGATCGACTGTGCACCGAACCGAGGATTGCCGTGGAATCCTTTAACAATGGAGCAACTGAACGATCTTGACCTGGCTGACGATATTGTTTTGCTCGCCCAAACACAACCGGACATGCAGAGCAAACTCGACGACCTCACCGAAAGTTCCAAGGCAGCAGGTCTCAAAGTCAATGTCGGAAAGTCCAAGTCGATGGAGATCAACACAGGAAATCCCTCCAGTTTCATGGTAGCTGGGCAACAAGTTGAGAAAGTGGAGTGCTTCCAGTATCTTGGTAGCCAGATAACGCCTGATGGTGGTACCAGGAAAGACATCGAAACCCGGATCAGAAAGGCCCGATTTTCGCTTGCGAGTCTCCGAAACATCTGGCGGTCACGCCAAATCTCTCTACGAACAAAAATCCGAATCTTCAACTCAAACGTCAAATCCGTATTGCTGTACGGGTGCGAAACTTGGTGCACATATGCGGTGACGACGCGAAAACTGCAAGTATTTGTAAACCGCTGCCTGCGGAACATCATCCGCGCTTGGTGGCCTGGCAACTGGATCTCGAATGAGGAACTAAATCGCCGGTGTCATCAAAGGGCGCTAGAAATCGAGATTCAGGAACGTAAGTGGAGATGGATTGGGCACACGCTGCGAAAAGATGAAAACGAGATTTGCAGAGAGGCGCTTGACTGGAATCCAGAAGGTCATCGAAGAAGAGGCAGGCCCAGAAACTCGTGGCGGCGAAGCCTAGCCGCTGAAATCCGAACTCTCGACGAGAATCTTGACTGGGACCAGGTGAAGACGCTGGCTCCGGATCGTCAACGATGGAGGTCTTTTACCACGGCCCTATGCACCGGTGGATCGGCGCGGGATCATTAAGTAAGTAAGTAATTGAAATTTTCTGTTAGATAAAAACAATCAAACATCAAAAATTAGTAATGGGGTACTTTCATCAATAAGTATGTTAAATAAAAGTCTGAAAGGTGGTGAGCTTAGAAAATCAACCAAGTTAATAGAAATGTTTGTGATTTGATGTCTATTTTTCTATTATTTTACAAATCGGAAATGTAACAGTGAAGAAGATAAAATGTGGTAGAAAAACGTGAAATTCTTGTATGTTTAAGATCTCAATTCCACTTCGAGGAAAGTGTTATTGAAGCTGTGTGTTTTGTTATAAGTGATGTAAGAGACACATAACTCCACATGTGTAACATGAATAATTTTTCAGTAAAAAATTTGTTCTGAATACGTGGTCATTTTATTAAGATTCGAATAAAATTGTGGAAAATAAATTTATCATAAGGGGCAAAAGGGTGAGGTTGCCTTAAACTTATTAAAATTATGAGGATTGCGATTTTTACAAACCACTTTTTATTGGAAAATATTTGAATTAGCATTTTCTTTTTAATTCTGATATCAGTTTTATGCAATAAACAAAGAGCATTTCATTCACTTTGCCACCCTGTACTTACTTAAAATATAAAAAAAAATCGTTTTGAGTGAATAAATTTCAGATTTTTTTAATAAAAAAAATTAAATGAGATTTGAAAATGATTTAAAATTTTGAAATCAATCTTCTGATAGTTGTTCAAATGCTTTGGACTGTCTTCAAATATATTTAATTTGAAAGTTTCAAATTCAAATGTTCTTATTTTTATTACTCAAAAATGAGAAACAAAACATTTTCACATAGAAATTCCAAAGTTTACGATTCCCAAGTACCCGAGGTCGAATTTTGACCGTCTCTTGGGAAGGTCACTAGGAGATCAAAACGTGTTGTTCTACACGTTGCTACAAGTGTTAAAAAGGTGCTTATCAATCACCAAAATCTCTACGCATTCCAACGCGTGAAGAACGCAGCAGCAATTTAAAAGTCATATTTTCCCGACAATTTTGATGGTCGTTATTTTAAACAGACTTGTTTTCGGGAAAGAAGTGTTAACGAGTCTCATTTTTTCCTAGAAAACAAACAAAATTATGACTGTGTCCACTTTCCCTGGCTGGGCTCATATGTTTCGAGTGGCCGGTCGGCGAAAAAACCTGTCTCCATAAACATATGACATCTTGATCTACCTTCTGGAGTGGTTCTGTTGAGATGAGGCTGCTGCTGCCGGTGTTGTTTTTTTCTCGATTACCCCGAAATTCAACGAAACCGTGGAACATCAACGTGTAAAAGTAAGCTGGAACCAAAAATTAAAAGGCGACAACATATTTTTCCCAAAGATGACAATAAACATTGAAAAGTTATGAGCCGATAGTGTGGATCCGATAAGAACAAGCTTGAGGCTCGGAAGTCTTTGAGCCAAGTGGTCCCAAAAAGTAAGGACCTGAAACGAGGTGTTTATGGCTTCTCGTTTAGTTTTTTTTTTTTTTTTCTAAGGTTTTTTATACGTAGGATCGATGGAACCATCGGTTTTCGTTTGGGCGTTTCTGAGTAGCAAGTGTCAAGAAATTAAAGGCTTCTGTTATCGCTTAGTGTCAAGTGTTTCGGCGTTTCTAAACTGCTGTAACAGTTAATTAAAAAAAAAAAGAAAAAGCATTCTTAAGCTTCCGCAGTTTTTAATACCGAATGAGTAAATTTTTGATGAAATAATGATAATGATGCAATCTGTGTTGAAGATGATCGAGTTATAGGCATTTTCAGTCTGACCATTTCGATAACAAAACATATCAAACAATATATAACATTATAGAGATAACAATATCTTTACACTAAATGACAAGCTTTTTTTACCCTCATCCGCTCCAGACATTTTAACCCTTAACAGTCCCGGGAGCAAGGCCGTGCGAACGGGGGGGGTTTAGGGGTTTAACCCCCCCCATGAAGATTTTTTCCAAGTAAAATTTTCGAAGAACTAAAGAGAAATCACTTCATCTTAGAAGGTGTTAAATAAGTGTTAGCAGAAAGTCAGAAATTTTTCTCGCCTCCGGCGGAAATTAGTCTCAAATCACCCTTGGCTTGAGACATTTTATTATACGACATTACATACATATATGCCGTTCAGGAATTGAAACTAATTTTCAATAGTAAATTTCGATTTGCATTTCAATCGACTTTTAGCATGGAAACTCTTAACTTGACATACAAAAACCCTACCTCGTCTTTAGAATGGGTTTTTATTCCAGAAGTGTAACCAAACAAATTCAGAATTTGAAACATTTTAACTTAAAAATTAATTCACCGAATACTAATTTTATGCATCAACAAGTTGGAAGGCATGGATGATCATCAGAATTAGCAAATTAAAATCTTCAACCTAGTATTCTCTACTTTTTTAATAAAAATTTTGATTTACAAAAACATGTGCTGATATGAAATATTTTTAAACAACCCAATTTCGGTCTCAATTTAATTTTGTGTTTTTGCTCTTCTAAGTGCTCAACATCACATTCAAAAACGTTTTGATAAATTACACAAGGCCCCGAAATAAACGCATCCTTCGAGGTGCAAAGAATTTAAAAGCTTATTTTCGACCGACGGTGCCCTGGATCTAAAGATGCAGTTTAACTATCAGCTTTTTTTTGAATAACTTGTGCAAATACAGTTGCGTTCAAAAAAGAATGAAATCGCGTGAAGTTGCGCACCCACTTCCAAATTTGACAAGCTGCCATTTCTCTCTCGGTTTATATTTTTTCATGAAAATTTCACGCAATCAAGTTTAACTATCCAACTAACACTCCACAAAATTTGAAGTCTTTACAATGACGGGAAACAAAGATACAGCTATTCCCGTAAAAAAGGGAAATTTGGAATTGCTTCACTAAATTTGCTGTATCTTTGACAATTTTCATTGAAAAATCATGAAATTTGGTTCAAAGATGTAAAAATGTTTGATCTACTACCAGGCCAAGTTTCTTAAAAATCGATGAACGTGATCAAAAATGGTTTCGGGTTGAAGATGAGGTTCATTTTCGCTCAGCAGACGATTTCATTCTTTTTTGGACGGATGTTTGTATAGAAAACATCGTAGTCCATGTCCATGTATTCTTGGTTTTTTCTTTCACAAAACCAAAATTTATCACAATGAATGTTGTAAATTGATAGGAACTTCATTCTTGCTTTGTTTAGAAATAGAAATTGTTCCAACAGAGCTGGTATTGGAACACAAGAGCGAATAGAATATTCGCTTTAATTGTGGATGAAATTTGTTTATCGGTATAAATAGCAGATCATTTCTGAAACACTGTTCTTCTTATTTTGAACCCTGTTGAAACATTTTCTTTTTCGAAACAAAGTACGAATGAAGTTTTTTGCCATTTACAACATTCATAGTGATAAATTTGGGTTTTGTGAAAGAAAAAACCAAGAATACATGGACATGGACTACGATGTTTTCCATACAAACATCCGTCCAAAAAAGAATGAAATCGTCTGCTGGGCGATAATGAACCTCATCTTCAACCCGGCACCATTTTTGATCACGCTCGTCGATTTTGACGAAACTTGGCCTGGTAATAGATCAAACATTTTTACATCTTTGGACCAAATTTCATGATTTTTCAATGAAAATTGTCAAAGATACAGCAAATTTAGTGAAGCAATTCCAAATTTCCCTTTTTTACGGGAATAGCTGTATCTTTGTTTCCCGTCATTGTAAAGACTTCAAATTTTGTGGAGTGTTAGTTGGATAGTTAAACTTGATTGTGTGAAATTTTCATGAAAAAATATAAACCGAGAGAGAAATGGCAGCTTGTCAAAGTTGGAAGTGGGTGCACGGCTTCATGCGATTTCATTCTTTTTTGAACGCAACTGTATTTAAAAATCATTTTATAAATTTCTGCATTTTGACTAAACTTTAAAAGAAAAACACAAGATCTAAAAATCAAGGTTCAAATCAATATTCAACTTTCCTCAAGACTTCAGGTAATTTTGAATTCTGCAAAAAAGTTATATAGATTTTCAAATTGTGTACCTTTCTTCATTTTCATTGAAGTTGAATTGAAATTTGAATATTTTTAAAGCCAAAATTTTATCGTTTTGCAGGTTTGAACAACTTTTTATTAATTGTAGAGTTTAACTTTTTTAGATTATGCTTCATCATCATCTTTGAAATATTATTCCTTAATTCAATGAAATGGGTATAGTAAACAAATTCAAAATTTCTGTAGCCGTAGATATCTTACTTCATCAGTTATCAATGATTGATTTCGCTTAAAACTGATGCATTTTAAAGCTTATAAACTCCACATCACCAAAACGCAAGGTGGTGGACAAAATTTGAAAAAGGTTTGGGTTCAGAACGCTTAAATCTACCAAATCAATCATTCAATCAAAGGCATCAAAATGCTGTTCCTTAAAGTTGTTAATTAAATTCTTTTTAAAATGATTGGACGAGTTTTATGAAATAAAATCCTTCTAAAATTTTAAGAAATTAATCTTTTTCTTCTTCATATTTTGATTTAATTTTCAAATAAATTTAATGAATTCTAAAGAAAAACTATTTGAATTTTACGAAATATTTTTCTTAAGTTTCTCTTTGTTTTTCAAATCTGAATTTTCGTGTTCTAAAACCATAATCTACAGCTTTCAAAACTAAATTTTTAAAAAGAAAAACATAGTTTCCATCTCCTGTCCTTTTCAGGACTCAGTATTGCAATTGATTGCGACAAAATATTCAGATCTTCAAATTTTAAACTTCGATTGAAAATTTTTATAAGTTTATCTAATTTTCATTATATTAAATAATAATCATAAACTTCAATTTATCTTATCTATAATTGATTTGATTCGAAGTACCAACTTTAAAGTAAAATTTAAATGCGCAATTTTAACTTAATTTGTATTATCTTTGTGGTTTGAATATTTACAACAAAATTTGAAATTCATTATTTTTATTTTATCAGTTTTTTATTGATCATTTCTCAATCTGTAATTTGTTAGTATAACTGAACATTTTGTATTTTGAAGATATTTAAAAAGTTATTATTTTGAACTTCAGAACTTTTTTTGTCTTTTGTTTGAATTAGTAAATCGGGATAATTTTTTTCCCAAATTAAAGATACCTACTACAATGGATTTTAAAATCAATACTCCCATTAAAAATGAAGAAAAGAAATGTGAAATTAGATGAATTATAAAAAACAATGATTATTATTTTTTTAACAATATTTTATCATGGGTAATTTTTAACGTGATCTTACATTTATTGAAAATTCGAATTTATTATATTTTGAGCTTGTGTGATAATTATAAGTAAAAAAATAGTTTAAAATTAATTTAGCTATTTCTTGTGTATTTTTGGTATTGTTATTATTTTCGGCTGAATTTGAATTTCGAAAACCCCCCCCCATGGACGAGTCCTTCGCACGGGCCTGCCCGGGAGTGTCAATTTTTGATCAGCTTATGTAGATCAGCTACGGAGTACTCAAAATAATTCATTAGCAACGAGGTCAATTTCATATTTTTTCCATTCCTGGTTCCTGGCTTATTTTTTATTGTTGACATGTTGGTCGATTATTGCAAAACTTTCTTTTGTAAACCGTTTATTTGTCCAAATATCCCTTACAAGCTTATTTTGGCGATTTTTATCGAGTTCATGCAGCTTTTCTGGAATTTTTCGAACGGTTTATGTTTTGAGATATAAAAGTGTTTTAAAGCTTGCACATAGAGCCAAACAACAAAAATTTTTCTTCAACAACTTGCATACTCAGGCAAGTACTCTACATCATCTGGAACATTATTTTTGTGTGATAAACTTCCACCCAACAGTACATCATACTATCATCATTGCTAGTACTCCAACATCGCACTCCAAGATCATCACGACTGGTACTGAGTTCTCACAACCGGGATGCAACGTATCGAGCCTCACGGAGACCCCTGTGGTCTTCGACTCAGTCGAGCTGATTCCTGCCAGCGACACCAGTCATCCCGGCCCTGAGTTCGTCTGCGGCTTATGGGTTCTCCAGCCTGTTTTACCAGGCAAGTATGCTGCTCCTGACCGCCTGGTATTCTCCATTTCAGTGACAATGGCTCCAGATCGACATCAGAACAGCTTGATTTCATCAACATCTACTATCAGAATGTCGGTGGTATCAATTCCTGCGTGACTTATTATCTGCTCGCTACTTCATATTCCTTCTACGATATTATGGTTGAACGATCACACTCTCTCCAACCAGATCTTTGGACCCGATAATCAGTGTTTCGTTGCGATCGAAGCCTCCGTAACAGCAAAATGACCACATGTGGCGGAATGTTACTCGCGATAAGGTGAAAATCCAGAGCTTTGCTAATCGATGATGAATCTTGGCATCATCTTGAGCTGGTGTGGTTCCGTTTCGAACTCGGTGACCGGAAGTTTTACGTTGGCGTATTATATTTGCCTTCTGATCGTTCGAGAGAAGTAAGCCTGGCTGAATCATTCTCACGCTGCATCTCTAAAATAAGCTCTCTCTCTGCGCTCCAGAAGATGACATAATCGTATAAGGCGATTTTAACATACCAAGTTTATCCAGATCCAGAACGTTCTACTTTTTCGGCTCTTTCGAACATTATTCTAGACTCTTTGATTTCAGCAACTTCACGTCCGATCAACAGTGTTGCAAACGAGAACAGCCGGATGCTTGATCTTTGCTTCGCCAATGACGGGTTCCGTTTCCTCACTATCGTATCAGCACCTGCACCGCTAGTTAAAGTAGTCCCACATCACCCGGCTTTATTGATTACATTCGATATCTCTAGATTGTGTAACCCCGCTGATAAACTCTCACCCTTCTACATGGACTACAAGAACGCCGATGTCGATATCAATTCTCGCGTACTGTCACAATAGACTGGGAATACAAGCTCACACTAGCAAACCCTAATGCTGCAGCCGAAACTTTCTCGCACATCCACAACTACGTAATCAACCGTCATGTGCCGTAACGCACCGCCAATGCTAATCCTCGGACTCCATGGGTTTCAGCAGCTTTACGACAACTGAAAGCGACAAAAAGGCGTGCTCTTCGAAATAACAACAAGCTCAAATCTGCGCATACCAAGGAATAATGTCGCAAACTCAACCATCTTAGCCGGATTCAGCAAAACCTCAAGACTAGCCCAAAATCCTTCTGGAATCACATCAAGAATCAGCGGAATGAACCTGGAACACCATCCTGCATGTTTCTGAATGCCATCATGGCGAACTCTGACTTCGGAATCTGCGATCTCTTTGCCAATAAATTCTCGAGCATCTTTGATACATCTTCAAAAACCAACGATCAACTGGATTGTGCTTTCAAGAGTGTTTTACCACTGGGCTTTTCTTTAAATGGTATAGTCAAGGATACAACCATGTCTGAAGCAGCCACTAAGCTCAAAAACTTCTTCTCTTCGGGCCCGGATGGGATACCAGTTACCTTCCTGAAGCGTTTTATGCCTTTTTGCTGTCTCCTGTCAGGCTTATCTTCCAAGCTTCGCTTGACCAGGCCACCTTCCCCTCACTGTGGAAAGAAGCTTACATGTTCCCGGTTCATAGAAAGGGAGATAGGAAGAATGTCAATAATTACCGTGGAATTTCAGCTTTGTGTGCTAAAAGATTAGCTATCTTTTCGAATTGGTTATATATCGAAATATATCGAAATAACTTCTCCAACGACCAGCATGGATTTATGCCTCAACGCTCAGCTAAAACTAACTTACTGACCTTTACCTCGTTTGTGCATGAAAGTTTTGCAAAGAAATCCCAAACTGATGCCATCTATATCGATCTGTCTGCCGCATTCGACAAGGTGAACCATGTTATTGCCATCAGAAAGCTCACCCGTTTAGGATTTTGTGGATCTTTTCTTGGCTGGTTCCGCAGTTCTTTAACTGGACGTAAATTGACAGTTCGTACGGGCAACTGTTTTTCCAGGCAGTTTTCAGCTTCATCAGGCGTGACTCAGGGAAGTCATCTAGGGCCATAAGTATTCCTGATGTAATTCAATGGCGTGCTGCTACTTCTCGATGGACTAAAATAAGTATATGGCGACGACTTGAAACTGTTCTACTCTATCAATGGCCCCGAAGATGTGAACTTCCTGCAGAACCAGGGCCTCTTCGCCTCCTGGTGTGATACCAATCGCCTACTGTTCTCAAAACTAGAATTAAACGGTGCGGATTCCGGTAATTTGAACGATTTATTTCTATCGTTAAATTATCCCTGTAATTATTTTAATTCAGCATTTAGGGATTTGATTTGACAATAAATTGTGTAATTTTACAATATAGTGTGTGTGTTGTATCAATTGTCTACTCACGTTTAATGCCCGTTTTGTTAATATTGTGTTCAGTCCGAAATTCGAGTGTCGTACGGTACGGCTAGCACTGATTTTAACCTGTTCCCCTCTTACGCCAAGACTACCTCTACGAAACTAAAACGCACTTAATGCTTCTTCAAGCTAGCGATTCTTCCTGTGTTAGTCGTTTGGAACGTAACGTTTTGAGGTTTTTCGGCTACCAGTGACGGCGTACTTTGGTGGGGTCCACTTGATGACGGAGGTGCGTCCGTAGATGACGTGACACCTACCTTTAAACCGTAGTAAATTCGCAGTAATATTATTTTCCAACAAATGACGTCCGTTCTCAGCCTTTTATTTTCTTGGAAACGATACAATCTCTCGAGTTCAACACGGGAAAGATCTTGGTGTGATTCTAGACGTGCAGCTGGATTTTAAGACTTATACCAACTTTATCGTTGAAAAGACCTCCAGAAGCCTGGGTCGTCTTTTCCGCTTGACGAGGACTATGAGGACATCTACTGCCTGAGGAAGTGGTTCGATCGATCCTTGAATATACTTCTACGGATTGATGCCCATATTATCAAAACGGTTCTGATCGCATCGAAGCCATCCAACGACGTTTTTAAGGTATGCCCATCGACATTTAAAAGGGCAAGACTCTTTCCGACTTCCCAGCAACGAAAGCCGCTGCCGCCTAATGGACATCAAAAAGCTGCAAGCCCGCAGGACCGCCACTCGTGCGTCTTTCGTCGCTGATCTGCTTTCATCAAGAGTCCATCTGCCGCACTTTTGGAAGTTCTTCCACTGAGTGACCTCGAGGTTTAAGGAATCGGGATCTTCAGCTCTTTGCTCCTCTTAGACTGAACAATCGCGGAGCCAACTCTGCGATAATTGGCGTCACTAAGACTTTCAACCGCTTCTCAGAGCATCTTGATTTTGATGTTTTGGGGGTTGTATTCCGAAGCCGAATTCTTAGTGTTCTACGTTGTGTGAATATTCGTAATTGTAGTTAGTCTTTTATTTTTAAAATATCATTTGGATCAATATATTATCTATTTATTTTATACAGGGTCCGGCAATTGAACTGCTACATTACTTCAACAGTATTTATTTCGTTGCACACGAAACAGTATTGAACGACCCCTCTTCGCTTTGTTTACATGAAGTCTTAGCTATCATTGGATGTAAGTGTTACTTTTGTAATCAGGTGTTATCCGGAAAAATGGATCTCGAACAGAAATGAAGCGCTGTGGTTGCCTTGTTCCTAGCTGGCAAACGGCAGAAGGACATAGTTCGTGAGCTGTCCGATATAAGTGTGTGCAGAAGTTTTATACATCGTACAGTTAAAAGATACCTGGAGATCGGAAGTGCCAAAATACTGTATGGTGGGGGACGACGACCTACTGTGGTGACACCTGCCTTGGCGAAGACCTCGTCGTAGTGCCACTAAATTGGCAGAGGATCTCAACATATCGGATCGAGTCTCCGTCGGATCCTGAAAGATAAACTTCAGACCAAGCCCTACAAGATCCAAAAGGTTCAAGACCTTACGGCGAAGCAGAAACAAGAACGGGTAAAAAGAGCGAAGGCGCTGCTGAAAAGGGCCGTGGAAGGAAGGTTGAAGAATATCGTGTTTACCGATGAGAAACTCTTCACCGTACAGCAGTTCGTGAATAAGCAGAAAGACAGAGTTTGGTTGTCAGACAGATCACGAGGCCATGCCGACTTGCTGACGGCCACCCGGTGACAGAAACCAGCATCGGTGATGGTTTGGGCAGGAAACACCCGTGATGGCCGGACTCCACTGGTTTTTGTCCCTGAAGGAGGGAAGATCAACCAAAATACATATCGGGAACTAGTTCTACAGAATGTCGTCATACCGTGGGCACGTCGACATTTTGGTTCCAGGAATTGGGTTTTCCAACAAGACTCGGCGCCGGCTCATAAAGCGAAGAAAACCCAACTTTGAATTGCGCAACATTTTCCAGGGTTTATTTCGAGCTCCGAGTGGCCGGCGAGTTCGCCAGACCCTATGGACTTCACTTCTTGGATTATGTTGGAGGCCGAAGTTTGCTCTAAGAAACATGAAGGTGTGTAGGTCCTGAAGTGACATCTCGTGGCAAAAACACCTGCGGGCCTCATACGATGCGTTCCTCGACCGGCTGTTATACTCCAGCGCGAACAAGTCGAACTTTACCAGTGAATTTTGAAAAAGTAATTCGTTTTCAAAAGAAATTGAATGAATTTGAAATAAAAAGTTGTTGTTTTCATCAGTTTATATATTTATTTAAATGTAGCACTTCAATTGCCGGAATGTAGTAAAGAAATAAACAAAAATTTATTGCTGTTTCATAGATTGACTTTATTTAATTAGTAAATGGTACTAAGAAGTGTATTTGAAAAAAAATGCAACACTTTGTTATGTCACTCATTTTAGTGGTTTTGTGCCAACGTAAGAACTTATACAACACATATAATATACGGCGTATTACAGGACACTTGACGTTCTTTAAAAAACGAAAAAAAAGAACATACACCTATAGGAACTCAATGAAACTTCATGTTTCTTTGAAGAGATCTAAATTCTACTGCAGACTAAAGCGTACATCTTTCAAGGATATAATGGCTAGCATCTTACTAATGCTAACACCACCAACCCACAGAAAGAGTTCTATGTAATAGAGAAAAAAAAAGTTCTATGTATGCCGTGACCAAGACTCGATCTCATGACCTCTGACTTAGAAGACTTGAACGCTATCCTCTAGGCCACGGTCGGCGGCTAAACTATCTTATCTATCTCGTAAACCACTTGACAAAACACCACAAAAATTTTATCATGTGAACATAAGTGTATTCAAAAGTTATTCACAAAAAAAAGTTGCATTTCTTCACATAACTTATAAAACTTCTTGCAAAAATTATAAAATCTATTCTATGAACTTTTGTTAGTTACTCGAGTAGGGATGATCATCCAACAGGATGAATTCCCAGAAAAAAAAAATTGTTACTTGAGCCGGTAGGAGAGAATTGCTTTTCCGCCAACTAAATCATAAATTTAATGCTAGTAATGATAAAAATGTAAAATCAACTGTTATTTTGATAATGCAATAAAGCAAAAGATCACTGACCTCATTACTTTTTTTTTAATTATTGAGAAACACTGACCCCGTGCTGTTGACAACAACAAAAAAAAAACACCGATAGAACTGATAGAAAAGTAGCCACAAGGAGGCTGCAACATTGCGGCCTGGAATGGCACTTGCATTCGGATCATGCCTGCATTTTCGACACAACATTCTACTTATTTATGATTTTCGGTGTTTGTTTCGGTTTTTTTGTTTCAGTTTCATTTCGTTTCGGCTCTCCCGCTGGATGGACCATAAATGGGAGAAAAAGGAGCGATAAGACAAAAGAAAGTGTATCACCTGAAAATATAAGTGGAATAACATGCATAAGCGCTCACGACATTGGACAGCGAATGAATAAAAACAACAAATGGCAGCCGTTTAGGAACCCTGCAACATGCTTGCTTGCTACAACACCCCAACTACCCCAGAGCAGAGCGCGGTTCAACTCGATTTTCGTGCTGTACGGTTGCGGTCGTTAAAAAAAAGTTACCACCACCTTCGGATGAACTTCGCTCCCTCGCAAGCAAAGCAAAGCTAAGCAAAGGCTCGAAAAAGGTATCATTTTATTTATTTTCTATTTGGAAGAACACGAATTAAAACAGCAGCGTGGAAAAGCACAGAGGGAGAGAAATAGAAGAAAAAAAAACAAAACTCAACCCAAATGACCCAGCGAAAATGATCCAAAGGGTCCTCTACCAATATGATTCGGCGCAAAGCCAAAGAAGGATGAGAGTCATGTGGTTTAATTACGATATCCATAGAGCGCAATGTTTGGCCCGTTTTTTTTTTCAACAGCAGGCACGAGGATGAACCATTACTTAATTAAATCCCCCGGGTAGCATATGGTTTCTCGAGGAATGGATGGGTGATGATCGGTCGATTGATGGATTGGTGCATTTTTTTTTTAAATACTATGTTTGTTGCTATAACAGAATAATTGACATCAAACGAGAACCATAATTTAACAGTACCTCACAGCGTAGAATTAATCAGTTGAAGTGATTATCATTTCTGAAAAATTGAGGATAAAAACTGAAACACACAAGTGGTTTTTATCCGTTTGCAAATGAAAAATCTCAAACTCGACAAAACCTATGATTATTCGAATCACACAAAACCAACGAAAGAAAAAGTAAAAAAATTACAAACATGTTTTATAGAACTTTCAAAATAATATTTTTTATAGAAAAAACGGTTAACTTTGACAACTTTATCAAAATCTGAATATATAAAAAGCAATTTCCGTTTGTTTGTTTGTTCGTTTGTGTGTTTGTCTTCAATAGGCTCAGCCGCCTTAAGACCCAGAATTTTGAAATTTGGCATGGGTGCTCATTAGGGCCAGGATGGATGAAATATGGTTTTAGATTTTAAGATGACCTTTTTCGAAGGGGGTCGTCCATATAACACAAATATTGTTTAAGCGATATTGTCGTTATTATACAGCGGATTATGATGAAAATTTGCACATGAGTGTTTTGAGGGATGGGCATTTGATTCCAGGTTTCAGATTCTGTGGGCTCGGCAAAAGGGGTCGTATTTATTAACTGTTCACTCTTCTCTGTGATACTGACATTGTTATACACCGGTTTAATTATTTCAATTATTCAATTTTGGGCCAGGTGTCGGAAAAAAGGGTTGTTCATATTTTCTTATCACTGTTTTTGTGAGATTGACGTTATCATACATTGGATATAGTTGAAAATTGGCACAGGGAAGTTTTCAGGAATGAATAATCAATTTCTGCATCAAATATGATGTAAAAGAAAAAAGGGGTCATCAGTATTACCTCATCACTTTTATTGAGCTACTGACTTTATTGTTCATTGGATTATAATGAAAACTCACGCATTGGGTTTTAAAAGACGGGCAGGCGATTTCAGGTATCAAATTATGTATAACTAGTCGAAGTCGAAAGGGGTTTCCATTATCAAATTATCACTGTTTTTACGATTTTGACAATATTATTAACTAGATTTAGATAAAAATTGCCACCCGGGAAGTTTGAGAGACGAGCAATCAATTTCAGGTACCGTAATCCGGAGTAAGAATGATAACTTTTTTCAATATATTTCGAATATTTTTTCTGTTAAGGGGAATGTGGCATGTTTTATATTTTTTAAACCAGTACTGAACTCCTACGAACGTAAAACATGGATGCAGAAATTTATTAGACTATTTTAAATTTGATTTAAAAATCGATTTCATCTCTGTTCAGAATTTGATGCTTTGGGGTGACATTGATCCATCTCTATTCTGACGGTTTTAACGAGTTTTCTTGATCATAAAGGATACAAAACACCTTCATAATATTTAAACATGCTAGTTTATTAATTAAACCTCGATTTTAAACGTTTTATTTTAAAATATTAATCTATATATATAAAAAGCAATTATCTGTATGTTTGTTTGTTTGTTTGTTTGTTTGTTTGTTTGTCCTCTATAGACTCAGCCGTCTTAAGAGCTAGAGATCTGAAATTTGGCATGGATGCTCATTAGGACCAGGAATGATGAAAAATGTTTTTAGATTTTTGGACGACCCCTTCTGAAGGGGGTCGTCCATACAAGACAAATATTGTTTTCACGTTATTGACGTTATTTTCCGTCGGATTGTGATGAAAATTTGCTCATGAGTATTTTGAGAGAAGAGCAATCGATTACAGTTATCAAATTTAGGGTCAGGGGTCGGCCAAAGGGGTCGTCCATATCAACTGATTAATGTTTTTGCGATATTGGCGTTATTATACACCGGATTGTGATGAAAATTTGCACATGAGTGTTTTGAGAGACGTGCAATCGATTTGAGGTATCCAACTTAGTGTAAGGGGCTGGCAAAAGGGGTCGTCCATATTAAATTTTCAGTATTTTAGTAATATTGTCGTTTTTAAAAATCGGATTGGGATGAAAATTTGCACATAGGAATTATTAGGGACAAATAACTGATTTCACTTATCCAAACTAAAATCAGGGGTCGGTCAAAGGGGTCGTCCATGTTAACTATTCACTGTTGATGCAATATTGTCGTTATTATACATCGGATTCAGACGAAAATTGGTACACGAGGGTTTTGAGAGATGAGCAATGAATTTCAGGTATTCAATTCAGTTTAAGGGGCCGGCAAAGGGAGTCGTCCATATAAACCTTTCAATATGTTTGCAATATCGACGTTATTATACATCGGATTGGGATGAAAATTTCCACACGGTAGTTTTCAGGGACGGACAATCGATCTCAGATGTCAAATATTTTGCCAGGGGTCGACGAAAGGGGTCGTCCATATAAATTAATTTTTCACTATTTTTAGCAATATTGACGTTATTATACAATGGATTGCTTTGAAAATTTGCATACGGCAGTTTCGAGGAAAGGGCAATCAATTTCAGATATCAAAGTTTATATAAGAGCCCCCGAAAGGGGTTTAGCTTTTTGGCAATAATTGCGTTGTTATGCAATGATTTAGTCGAAATTTATACACGTGGTTTTTGATTCCTGATTTATATTTAGTAGCAGACGACAGACGAAGTGATCGTCCAATATTTTTGCTATTATTACTTAACAATGAATCTGGAAAATGCTAGGCAATTGACTTTCATACAAACTGTCCATGACATATTCCAAGTTGAAAGCGAAACGGAGTTCGTATGGGATCAGCTAGTAATCGATAAAAGAACTATGATGTTGCCTACATTTAGAAGTAAAAAGTTTAATGATGAAGTTTGAGCTTCAAAATACAAATGAAATTTTACCTTCAAGCATTTCCCTAGACCCTCCCACAATTTTCATTTTGTCTTCAAAGTTAACGATTTGATAAGGTTTTTATCCATTTGTCAATCACGGGCTTACTTTGGAAAATGTCATTATTTTGTGAATATCAAAAATTTGTCACCTAATGACTATAAAAATATCACTATAACTGTTTATACACAAAGAAAAAAAGTTGTTTTTACACATTAAACTACCCGTTTGCTTCTTAATGCTTTTTGGTATCATTAGGAGAGCTGCTTGTTTGCGGCCTTGGAAAGATAGATACTTTAAGATTTTGAAATAAGATTTTTACTAATAGATAAAAAATTTCTATTACAAACCAAATTTCGCCTAATAGGTTCTCGATTTATAGGCTTTCAAACGTAGAAAATAGTTTTCAAAAATTCAAACTAAC
Organism: Uranotaenia lowii; assembly: GCF_029784155.1. Classification (NCBI taxonomy): domain Eukaryota; kingdom Metazoa; phylum Arthropoda; class Insecta; order Diptera; family Culicidae; genus Uranotaenia; species Uranotaenia lowii. Next base: position 66,808,595 of record NC_073692.1, on the reverse strand, counting down.
GACTGAGATATTGATGATAATGTGGAAATGTTTGTTGTTGGTCAAATTTAACCCGGTGATCATAGTTACCCCGATTTACAGTATCAAATTTGGTTAAAAGGGTCTGCAAAAATAGAATCATCGGGCCTCCGTAAAATAATATCTCGAATAGTTTTACTCTTGTTATAGTTAAAGGGGCCCCGACAGTAAGTTTTGCGTTTTTTTTTTCGTTTTAATCCAAGCTGTGCAAATCAGGACACAAAATTTTAAAATCTGGAAAAATATAGACATTTGATTTCGAACTTTTTTAAAGAAAAATTCGTAAAATTCAAAGCGGAATCCAGCGATTTTTCGAGAAAATAAACTCGAAGGAAAATAAAAAAAACACCTTGTATTTTTTTAATTTGTTTTATCAAAACACGTCAGCTACGTTCAAATTTTTGTGAAAATGAAAAAAATTCAAATAAGACAAAGCTAACTCAATAAATTGAGCCCAATTTGAGTTTTCTGTTTTTTTTTCTTTAAAATTTAATGTTAAGAAATCTAAAAAAAGCACTTGTTTTCACAATTTTTTGGCCATCGGGCCAGCTCGTAGTTTGCTTCACTTGTCCACTTGACATTGATGACCCAGGCATGTCCAAAAATTCCGGGAAGTTTAGAATGCTTACCCTATAATAAAAAGCATATGCCAAACATTATTACATTTTTCCGATGTGCTATGAATTAAAGAGCAATTTTGTACTTATCTGAGGACGCTAATAGCTTTGGTTTTCGTTGAAACTTTTGAAATAAGATAAAGTTTCAGTAATGAAATTTGTACACTTTTGCCAAATCTCTCAAAGTTATATATAAAAAATAGGCACCTAAAATTTTCTTGCAAATCTCAAGTTTCTCAATTTTGTATTCGAATTTCATTCGTTATTTTTTCCTCCGATCTTGATGAAATATAGTTGGATAATTTTAATAAAAAAGAGACACTGAAGTGTGCTCTGAACAAAATCTGGTTTTAAGTTTTAAATTATTTTCTTTTACTTTTGTATCTATATCTCCATGGAATATAAATTTATTGCTTTATGCATGTTTTTTTTTTATTTTGGATTTTTTTCATTAGAGATTTTTATGATACTTTCCAACTGTCATGAGAGAAATATGTGTTTCGCTTTCGATAAAGGACAAACCAAGACATCATTGATGAAGTGAAAAACATTTCAATATCTATCTTGGAGTTTTTCGTAACGAGCAGATTTTAGTAAAAGATAGAGATTAACACTTTTAGAGTTGAATTTTGCTTTTAACAGCTCTATTCACAATTTTCAATTTTGATTAGTTCATAAACTCTTCTACAATGTTTGCTCGTGATTTATAAAAACTATTTTTTGAAGAAGAAGATACATAATGTGTGACGCTATATTGCTATACCTTTCGAAACGGGCAGATAGGTTGAGCTATTACATGATAATTCCATTCGACATCGGCTATCCCCTCGTATGTCAACATCCATCCTTCTCGCCATCTCCTTCCTTCGTCATGCACCCAATTCCCCCCTCACTCGCCACTCACAGAACGACGCTCGACGGAACAGATCGGATCACAGGACTAGCGGCGAACGGAACACAGGAATGGATAGCGAGGTAAGATCCCCCAAGCCACCTCTTGTCCGGACCAGGCCGCACACATACCAGAAACTACCTTCTACGCAGCCATAACGGAAAGTAGAAGGCAATATTCTGAACTTACATCCAATTCTTTTGTCTGTTTAAAATATTTTGTATTGTCTCTGGGATGGTAACCATGAAAAAAGATTCAATTCAAAGGGGCCCCCCAACGGCTTAATCCGGTCCTGATGAATAAATTAAAATTTTTATACAGAATAAATAAAGCATAGAATGTCTCGGTATATATACAAATTTTCGTGCAAAGAAAACCTTATAATAGTCTTCAGAGTTCAACTAAACTTAACAAAATCTAAAGTAAGGATTGTAATTCAAAATTTTCTTTTTTAAAGGAGTAAGAAGAACAATGTTGATTGAAATCATTTCTATACAAATTGAATAGAATAGCGTAAAGAAAAATATGTTAGGGTCGGTAACTCCACTCGATTATCCGAAAGGTAAGCCTTAAACCCTGGTTTAATAGGTTGAACCTGAGTCGGGATTTTATTCGTATATTTTCCCGCCTCATGTCCAATCATTCTTCCTTGAATGCGGTACTCTATCGTATAAATATTGCTGGCAGCAATTTATGCGGTTGCGGCCTAGGTTACCATGACATCGAGCATATTGTTTGGTCGTGTGAGGATCACCTTGTCACCAGAGCGAACTTCATAGATTCCCTTCGGGCCCGAGGAAAACCACCCGACGTTCCAGTGAGGGATGTGTTAGCTGTGATGGACTTGGACTTTATGTTCGAAATATACCTTTTCCTAAAAGCTATTGATCTTCGACTATAATTCTTTTTATTTTCATATTTCCCTTTCTATCTTCCTTTTCTTCAAAAAAAAAGTGAACTAGATCTAAGCATACAATTGTAATCAAACAAAACGAGTTTGGCTCCTTAAAGCCTAAAGGTATGAGCCGTTTCAAATAAAGAATTACAAAAAAAAAAAAGAAAAATATGCAAATTCACCATAAAACATCAAATTCAATATTCATGCGACTATCCTGGAGGAGTTTTAAATCCCTTACAAAATTTTTATAAAAATGTTCATATATAATTGCATTTTTTTTTTTAACATTTCAATATTTGGTTCTAAACTTTGTTTGGCAATTATATAAAAGTGGCAATATATGCATAACAAAAACGATATTAGAACCATTCTTGATGTTTTAAAAAAGAACGTGATTTTTATTGCCTTGCATTAAAGGGTGATACGGTCAAAATTTGGTCAATATTAACTTGACGTATCGATTTTGGGGCCAATGCTGTTTTCTCTCTTTATTAATGACCTGCCATCTGTTTTAAAATACTGTAGCGTTCAGATGTTTGCTGATGACGTACAAACACATTTCTGTTCTGACAATTCGTTATCAATGGAAGCTGTTGGTGACAAAATAAATTACGACTTAGAACAAATCAACCAATGGTCTATTCAGAATAATCTACCTGTTCACCCAGCTAAAACCAAGGTTCTATGCTTCAGTAGATCCAACGGAAATATTACCACCCCTACGATTTATCTGGCAAATTCTGAGATAGTTTTCACCGATTTTGCTGAAAATCTTGGCGTTATTTTTGACCGTGAACTGTTATGGAACAGGCAAGTCAATAAACAGTGTGCCGAAATTTAAGGTTCTTTGAAACAGTTAAATCTCACCACGAGGAACCTTGATGTCGAAACTAAATTAAAATTGTTCAAAAGCTATGTTTATCCGTTATTCATTTATGGCGATTTTATCTATTCAAATTGTTCTGCTAGGTCCATGGACAGACTCCGTGTTGCTCTGAACTCATGCATTCGTTACGTTTACAACTTATCTAGGTATTCCAGTGTTTCCCACCTACAAAAATATTTGATAGGCTGTGTCCATTCTATAATTTTTACAAATATAGAACCTGCGTAGGAATATAGATCCACAGAATACTTCATAAAGAAGCTCCACAATATATCAAAAGACTTTTCGTTCCTGTGAGAAATTCAAGAACACTGAATCTAACTATTCCATCGCATTGCTCGGTTTATTTTAATAACTCGTTTCTTTTTAGAGGCATCTCGACCTGAAATAATCTTCCTATCCATATTAAATCCTTAAAAACGAAATCAAATTCAAAAAAGCTTCACTTATAAGATTTGCACCGATAAGACAGTAATCGGCTTTTTTTATAGTTAGGTATAAAAGTTCGTCAGAAACGAAATTTGTTCAATACTTAAAATCACAAGTTAATAACCTAATTGTAACACATAAAAAAGAATGTACAAATCTTATGTTACATGAATAAAATGAATTATTATTATTATTATAATTATTTCTTTCAATTTCGCATTGAAAAAACTTGAACACCCCTCATTTTGAAGGTGTGTGTGTGTAGAATGTTGCTCCTATTTCGATTTCGGAATTCACTCTTCAGTTGTCAAAATGCCGTCCAAGGAATAAGAGCAGCGTATCAAAATTTTGCTCGCGCATAGCGAAAATCCGAGCTACTCCCACGCAAAGCTGGCAAAATCGTTAAAAGTTGCCAAATCAACCATTACAAATGTAATTAAAGTGTTTGGAGAACGTTTGTCGACAGCCAGGAAGTCTAGATCGGGGGGAAATCGAAAACCGGAAGCCGCTGAGACGACAAAGAGAGTTGCCGGTAGTTTCAAGCGAAACCCTAACCTCTCTCTCCGAGATGCCGCAAATACACACAACCGTGTATCGAGCCAAAAAACGAGCCGGACTATGTTATCGACTTACAAGAAGGTAGTGACTCCAAATCGCGATGATAAACAAAATACGACGGCCAAAGCGCGATCCCGGAGGCTGTACACGACGATGCTGACGAAGTTTGACTACGTGGTAATGGACGTTGAAACCTACGACAAAGCCGACTACAAGCAGCTTCCGGGATAGGAGTTTTATACGACAAAAGGAAGGGGAAAGGTAGCAGATATTTTCAAGCACATGATACTGTCAAAGTTCGCGAGGAAAATCTGGTTTGGCAAGCCATCTGTACCTGTGGCTTGAAAAGCAGCATTTTATTAGCTTCCGGGACTGTCAACCAAGAAATTTACGTGAAAGAGTGTTTGAATAAACGTCTGCTGCCTTTCCTGAAGAAACACGGTTGTTCCGTACTGTTTTGAACTTTGAAACCCTCCCAACACGCCAGAGCTCTACCCAATTGGACAAGGTAGCTGTACATAATCTGATGGCAGGGGTTAAGTGTAAGGCCCGGCAATTCGGATTTGGAAAAGCGGAAGTCTAACTGAATATTTTTCCTGAATTTCATACTAATTAAACTTGAAAAGGAAATTTAATTTGATTTTTTAAATAAACGATTTCACCGATCACCCTTTAACAATTCAATTATTGTTCTCACCTCTTATCTTATTGTATTCTTGAATTTCTATTTCATGATGTTTTAATTTCAATTTTATAAAAAAAAAAATTTCATCAAAATCTTGGTTACACGAAGGAGTTATCATAAGTCTTAAATGGAATTTTTTTTGTTTGGAATGCTTAGACAAGTTTTAAAACGAATCCTATTGTAGAGACATAAAAATAAAAGCTTACCAGTTTCAAATTTGTGAGTAGATAAAATATACTGACTTCAAACTAGTTCAAATTTGGAGTAAAAAAAATATCTTAACATGGTTATTTACTAAACTTCATTGATGAAACAGCAGATAATGGCTACCAGCCCCTTTCTAATAGCAGAGAAAGTATAATCTTTAGTCGTTATTCTGTTAACTACATCTATTCTGACTAACGTTGTTTGAAAGGTATAATTGAGGAAAATAAAGCGAGCCACATGACCCCTCTGCTGGTTGACCCTGGTTTTAAATAGACAACAGGTATGATTCCTGAACCTGCGATATTGTGCTCAGGAGGGAAAGTGAAGGAAGCAATTAGAAACACCCACCTAGAATCGAAAGCAACACCCTGCTGGAGTAAGAATAATCGGAGGGTTGTAGTTGGTTGGATGAACCCGAAGGGATGGGTAAATACAATTAATTTCGATAACCACGGGGTTCTAGGGTGAACGCATAATGTCTGACTCGTGGTTTCTAGTCATTAATATTATTTGGACAGGGTGGAATCAATCCGTGGGTGCAAGATTCGAACAATTCGACGGCTTATCTTTTGGCTGTTGTACTAGTAGATTCGTAGCAAGGTTATGATGGGCGTTATGGATTTTCCAGTTTTTTTTTTCTGCTTAATATTTTTTCGGTACTGCTGTTGCTCCAGAATAAATGCAACATCTGACAAGCGGTAGAGTTCCTACAGGTAACAACACGCATCAGGATCTAGATTTGGTAGGACACGTCACGAGCTGGAATCCCTAATGGGCATGAATTTAATTAATGCCGCCCCAGGAAGAAGAAGGATCGCGCACCGTGAAAGGTAAGTGCGGAACCGTGACTAACCTTGTTTTACACTTACACGGTTGGTTGTATGGTGGTGCCAGTAAAGATGCTATGTATTATTGCGGCTCACCATTGAAAACATGTGATATGTATCTTAAATTCGACCATATGTTGGAGTATTCCGGGAAATGCTCTTTGTCGTTACTGCAGCAAGTGCAAAGTTTCTCAGCTTATGTTCATCCTTCTAGATTAATGGGTTCGCACATTAGAAGAAACACATTATTTTTAAATAAGTTTTATTTGGCAAAAAGGGATTTTTTAAATATTAAGAAATATAAAGTGTATTTGAAAAAATAGTTTTTATACAAGGTTTTTTTTATATTTTTGGAAAGGCTAAAATTTAGATTAGCTTTGCTTGATTGTTCCTTAAGATGTCTGAATGAAGAAAGTATAAGTATTCTAGAATACTGTTTGATTGATTCCTATATTTTGGTGAAATAAAAATCAATATATTTGGCTAAGTAGAACAAGTTCCACATCGCCAATACAATGTATTACGTAATGTAAACAGAACGAATTTACGTTATTTCAAGATAAGTGAAAAGACTGTGATCACATATCAAAACTATATTGATTTTTTCAGCATTTAAATTGAAAGATTTTTGTACAGATTTCCCGCATTTGATCAGAAACATTAAAGTTTAACTTGTGTCCTGTTAAGGATTTAATCATAGTATGCTTTGCAGGGGTGATTTTGGTTGAGCTAGCAACCAAGAAACAGTTTGTTTATTTTTCCAAGCTCCAACCGACGTATGTTCAATAACTTGTACATGCATTTCTTTACAAAACGTGCAGTAACTACTCGTTTTGTAAAGAAATGCATGTACTAGTTATTGAGCAAACGTCGGTTGAACGTTCAATAATTGAATTGAAACATAGACGTTTTCGGGGATGCAATGATTGAACTCTTTAATTTGTGAAATTTTAAGAAAATAGAGATAATAAAGGTCACTCTTCCAGGATTAATCTCAAAAGATTTAATTGAAAAATATTAAAACATTATCGTATAATTTTATTGGTCATTAATCCAATTTTTCTCCCAATCAAAAAAGGCTGTTTGCTTTAACCAGTCGAGAAATCAAGCCCAATTTTGACCATATTTTCTTGTTTTGGAGATTGTTGTGGCTTTAAAAGTCCGTAATTCTTGATAAAAATTTGAACAGACGAAGAAATGGTTTAACAATGGCACAACGATTTTTAATTCATTTTCTACTGTATATTATTGTTTTAATTGGTTAGTGTTTTACTAGTGAATGCTGGTTTTACTGGTGCTTCTACCCTTCTTCTTCTTCTTCTTCTTCTTCTTCTTACATCAACATGGCCAAAACATGTAGGCATCCTGGAAAATAGAAGACTTGCGTCTATCATTTTTCTTTTTAGCGTATTACCTGTTACATATTCCTATGCATTGCAGATATTACTACGGCCAGGCCAACCATGTGATGAAAACCGCGAAAGATACAGGATACAGGGGAGGAATGAAGCGTGGAGTTCCCTACCAAACGTTTCATATAATATTTTGAATATGTAAAGACCTAAATATGAATTTATGTCATTTGGGAAAGTATATATGGAATATTGATACATTATACTAAGGTTTTTTTACGCGGTATGAATTCCGTCTTTAACGTATAGGACTTGGAATTTTTTCGCTCAAAAATCGTGTTGATTCGCAAGAGCCGTGCAGAAGAATCATATCCATGGCAAAAAACCGCGTAAAAAGAAGCCGTGTTAGTAAAACTGAGCAAAATCAATCCACGTAAAAAAGACCTTAGTGTTAATGCTGTTAAGGAATTAGGAAAATACGATACTTACCAACATTATACTCACCGCAATAATAATTAGAATATAGAATATTACATTTGGGTTTCTGTAGATCAGCTATTTTCACATTATATAAATAGTAAGTTTCAAGCATGGATTATCATTAAAGTTTTCCCTTTAAAATAATTCTATTTTTGAACGAAAGATTCAAATTCACTGGTTTTTCAATAACCCTAAAAATATCTTGAGCTTAGAAATTCAACAACATTCTCAAAGTTTAATGATCACTTAAATTTTTAATGCTAATTGGCGTATAAAGTTGAACAACTTTTTATCGAAAACTGCACTTGAAAATGTCTGGTTGGGCGGATGTGTAATGTCACATCCTACAGAACATACTTTTACAAAGTTTTAAATATCCACTCACGAAAAATCTTGAGAGGACGTGTACATGATTGACTTCCCGTGCACAAAATTTTCAAATCCGGTAGAATTCGACTCTGCTCAAAGTTTTTTTTTAAATTACTTACTTTCATGACTTCTCAAATCAATTTCTAATTAAATTTATGATGCTTGATTAACAACATTATAAAGTGAGAAATGTTGTAGAATGAAATAACAAAAAAAAAAGAATTGTCTTAATATATAAGAACATCCTAATACAAAATAGATCGGAACGGGCTCACCGAGGCAGCAGGACTCTTTTGTTGGCCGATCTGGTAGCACTTAATTTACCGGAAGCGAGTTTCAGTAACGCCATAACCAAATTTGAATAAAAACAGATACACTTCTTGAGAACTTGTTTTCAAATCTTTCTTTCTTCTTCACATGGTCCAATTTAGTATTTTTCAATTTTTCAAATAACGCTTCCGTAGTCAAAAAATCATTCGAGATAATTTTCACGGAGCTGCCATAAACACAACCGATTACTTTTATTTTTCATGACCAACCTTTAATTGGTTAGTGTTTTACTAGTGTTCACAGGTGCTGGTTTTACTGGTGCTTCTACCCTAGTATATAAATTTAATTTCATATTGAAATTTTTCATTTACTGATGATAGAAAAATTAGAGAGTGAGTGTAAGAGTTTTTAAAAGTTTCTGATTATCATAAAAAATTTTAAAAAATGATCAATGAATGCACAAATTTTTGCATTTTTCGATGCCGTAAAAAACTTACCCAGTTTGACGGATTGGCTTGACCTTCAAACTTTATATTGCTTTCATTATCTTTTACCAACACTGTTGATGTAAAAATATATTTCGTACAATCACCAATTTATTTTAAATAAAAATTTTATAATGCACTTACCTGTCAGTGGCAAAATGAAACAAAATGAATATCAGAACTAAACCCCACAAATCTCGTATCCATATACTGGGATATGATTGTTTTGCATTATGCGTTTGATAAAATTCAAATTTCATCCATACTAAGATTTATTTTAATGATTTAAGCTAATAGAATATTTGTAGTATTTTTGACCCCTAAATGTATGCAGCATAATTTCATTTTTTCCTTAAAACATTTTTGATAGAAAAATGTTAAATTTAATACGGACAAAAAAAAATACTGAAATTGGTGGTTTATGCGTTATGACCTCACAAATGTTTCAAAAACTATAAATTTTCAAACGTTTTCATTTGATTTTTTATTAACAACAGAGTTTGTTGCGACATACCCCTTTTTTATTTTCTTAGTAATAACTGGTGAAACCAATAATTTTTCTGACTATGTCAATTTGGTGTCCCATCAACTTTAAAACTTTTGATGTACAAAAGGTATGATTATCTGTAGACATAAGAATTTTAAAAGTTATTGAAGTTGAAAAGTGTTGCATGTTGCCCCAGTTGACGTTATGAGTGGCCGACAGCATTCCAGGGAAACACAGACATCCTTTTGAATACGTCGTGTACTTCTTGATAGTTCATAACTTATAAAATAAGCATTTGAGAGCACTTGCAGATTTTTCCGCTAAATAAACACTTCCGTTATCGAAGGTCACAGCCTACCGAGTTTTTTTTTTTTGGAAAGGCTCAGATTTGTTCATTTTCAGAACTTGGTAGAAGTTTCTAAAAATTGAAGATGATTGCTAATTACATGATTCCCTACCCATAAATTGCTAAACAACGACTAACCAGCCTCAAAAAGCACTTATATAAGCAGTACAAGAAATAAAAATAAAACTATTTCATCTCCTTCATAAGCCTTGAGATGTTCTCAAAGTCCGCTAATTTGTTTCAAACATTTAAATAATATTCTCTTATCAAGCCTCGAACCCGAGTTCACTGCTTGAAAATCGAGATACATAAATACTTGCTGCTCTACAGGCAACAATTTTACTTGATGTGATTTTTCTTCAAAACGACTTTCCGCTTCTTAATTTATACTTTATTTCCACTTTTAAGTTGTTAAAAAGGTCTTCCGAAACTTTTCCAAGTAACGATGTGTTTGTTTATGCAAACACGGGTTGAAGTTCGAAACAAGTATAAATAAGCCTTTAAATCGACTTCATCGACGGGGCTTGCCGTCGAGTGTTGAAAAAATCTAGAGTTGAAACGAGTTGCAAGCACAAGTTTATGACATTTTTTTTAACGAATAGTCACCCTTGATTAATTTTCATATGCTAGTTTAGTGGCGTTGCGGTGAACGTTACGGCGAAAATTCTTGATAAAATGACGAATAGATAGAGCAGATGCTTAATAAATGAAATTTTATAGATGTTGAAATTGAGCCAAGAGCATATTTGCAAAAAGTGGATTTTGTCAGCACGAGTCACAAATTTATCATGAAGCGCATGTCAATAATTAACAACATGTGGACGACCATACTAACGACTGAAAATTTATGATCAAGTAGAATGGAATGTACTTTTAGACACTGAATTCAGTCTGGCAAGTAGTGTTGCTCGGTTCTGTTTTCAGTGTCAAAATGTCAACTTTTCAAAACAGTTTTCAGTAACGAAAAGTTGACTCTCAGCATTTTATTGCATAAAATTTCTAGTTGCAGTATCAGTTTGTGCGTTAGACCGCAGGAAATTTAAAATATTGTATTTCTACACATTCTCGATAGCTTCGGAATCATCAAGCATGTGTATACAATCAGGAGTCTCAAATAAAGCATTTCCAGCGACAATTACTAGTTAGGCTACTTTTGTTTTTGTTCAATGGAAAAATTGTGCTCATATTAAGCTCCATTTTTAATGGTTAAGATTCGTTTTGTTCAATGATTCCTTCGAGAAAAAAACGTTTTATTTTCTTAAATATTAAATTTTTCTGGAAATTTCATGAATTTCATCACAATCGCAAATTTGAAAATGATCATAAATTTTTTACCATACCAGAATATGTCAAAAATATGACAACATAAAAAATCTGCTGATGACAAGTGAAGAAATAGGTAATAAGAGGTGTCGCTTTTGAAACTGGCATTTTTTCCCTTTGATAAGTTAAAACTACGCCTTTGGTTAATCGCGCACTGAAGTCATTGAAATTCAGTAGAAGGAAAAATGGCAAAAATTAGCAAGTGACTGATTGCCAACAAGAAATAATTATTGAAAGTTAATGTTTTTGATTTATTGTTATTGATTACACTGATTTAAAAGTTTACAATAAAAATGGTGAATTTGATTGACCGACAAATATTTTTAGTGTCAAATTGGACGCTTAATCCGGGAATGAAATTCAATAAATTTCTAGTAGAACAGTTTTTGAGTTATGCTTCAAATACGAAATTATGGAAAATTAAAAAAAATCACTTGTATTTAGAATCAAAATCCACAAGCTGCATGAAATAAATTTGAAAATTTGTATATTGAAGTTGAATAAATTTGCTATCGATCATGTGAACTTTATTTTTGCGTTAAATCAACGGTATTGTTGATATAAGTAAAATTATGATTAACTGTACTAATCTGAGAATATAAAGAATTAAACATGACAAATCTCAGTCGCGTCAAGCTTGAATTGCTTATTAGTTTTCCAAAAGGTCTAGGGCCAAATTTAAAACAGATCTAACCATTCGGAAGGGTTGCTTAAGTCTCAAACGTGATTGGTTTTTTAAGGTATTTTGTTCGGGAGAAGCAAAAAATACTTGTTTTTTTCATATACAAGATTTGTCTTAACTAACCGATTGCTTTTATTGAAGAATTTTCTTAAAACCTTTATTGAGACAAATAATTCACCTGAAGACTGCAACACGATTGGACTTTAAACGAAAAAGTTATTGCGGTTCAAAAAATTTATTTTGACCGCAAATTGTCGTCTAACACGTCATGAATACATTTTACGCACTGCGTTTCATACAAAAATTTGCAACCAAAATGCAAAATGTGAACAGCAATAACTTTTTTGTTCGAAGTCCAATCGTGTTGCTGTCTTTAGGTAAAATAATTGTCTTCATCTAGGCTTTAAGAAAAATACTCAATAAAAACCAACCAGCTAATGAATAAAACATAATCAGTGAATACCAGTATTTTTTGCTTCTTTCGAACAAAAAACCCTTAGAATCCCATTCACGAGACTCAAGCACCCCTCCCCATCGTCAGATCTAGCTGAAATTTGGCATGTGGTCTTCTGGTAAACTTAACTAGCAATTTAAGCTTGGAGCGAGTGATAATTGTCATTTTTAATTTTTCATAAACTCAGATTAGCGGTTGCGTTAGACTGCGGTTCGTTGAATAATTGAAAGATGCAAAAATTACAGTTATATAAAGTAAACCACAACGTCCTCAATTTTCAATCGATTTTGATAAATAACCACTTGAAAACTTTGTTTTGAATGGATGTTTAAGGTTAATAGAAAATCAGATATTTAAAACGTTACTATCAAGTCTAAAACTTGATAGTAACGTTTGAAACAAAATTTTCAAAAATAAAAAATGCGTTTATTTTTATTTTTTTCTCATAAATCTCAAAAATGAAGTTCAGATGATCTATAGCAAATAAGTAATCTTCTGTTTCTGTATCAATAAATGCTGTAAACAAGTGTTATTGTTATTGAAAGTAAATGAAATTACTGTTGAAGAACCTCATTCTGTTACTGAACCGAGGAGTCCTAAAATCTAACTTCCATTTTGAAAATGATGATGTGACTGTAACTATTAGAGTGTCCATTTCCCGGCCATTTTTACGTTCCCGGGATTTAGGAAATCTGATCATCCTATTCTCGGAAATTCCCGAGATTTCGGGAAAAATTTAAACAGGAGATAATATATGGTTAAGTTATATATATAAAACTTTTTAAATATCTCAAAAATTCAATAAACAATAATTTAACAAAAAAAAAAACAAATTTACAAAATTGTTCCTATTTTATAAACTTTGAACTTATTCAATCAAATAAAACTTTTTTTAAAATTTTCGACTTCATTTGCATAAATTTCTTACTTTGAGGCGAACAAAGTTATTTCCACCAACAAAACAATTGTTTTACTTCTGTCATAATTCATGCAGCAGACGATTAACAACAACAATAATGATCTAATATAAATCACTTTTTTCAAAACACTACATGAAATTAATCATAATATAAGCAAAAATTTAATTTATGGCAAAATTATGGTAGTTTTAAGCAGTAAAATAAAGATTTTTTTTATAATCCTTTAAACTTATATAATTGAGCTAATCAAAGAATTTAATGCATATATTATGTTTTACATTGATTTTGATTAACCAAAAATAAAAAATAAACAAAAAATAGATTGAAAACTATTTTTTTGATGTTTCGTAAAACGAACGGTTAGCCTATTTAAAACTTCGGTTGGCGTCATAACCTAGGGTTATCAGATTGCCCGATTTTATCCGGGTTTGCCCGAATATTTGATACAACATTTTTAAACAGTCCGGCCCGGCCCTGTTGACCGGGTTTCATTGAAAAATGCCCGGATTTTGCCCAGATTTTTTGAATTTATTTGGCAAATAAAACAAAAAAAACATTGTTTTTTACGAATTTTTTATTTAGCCACCAAAACAAAAATTTTTGAGCAGATTTTGCAAAAATAAACATGATAGGATTTTTCGAAGACTAAAATTCGATTTCAAATTTGTTTTTAAATTTTGATGAAAAATATTTTCTTTTCAATTCTTTTATTTTGATTTTTGTTGAGTAATTTCTGGGTTTTGACAAAATTTGCCCGGTTTTTTGGTCTCGATTTAAAAGTAAAATGCTAGAATTTTGCCAGGTTTTTTTTTATAGAAAATTACTCGGATTGTCCGGCGAAGGTACGTGTTGAAAAATTATGGCAACCTTTTCATAAACTCTCCGTTTTTCGAAATTACAGTCGTTCGGAATCGTAACATCTTCTCTTTCAGAATTGTGGTGCACTTCCTGATTTATAATTCCAAAAGAAGCTAGATCTCCAATTTTGTTGCTTCCGACTATGAAATGTCTTAAAAGCGGTTTAAACGAATCTATTACAATCAAATGTTATCAAAATTGAACGGGCTCTGTAGTACTTTAACCAACATAATTGACTGCTTCTTGCTGCAAAAATGGGATAAAAATGTATAAAAAAAATTACTATCGATAGGAATTGATTTGCTAGCCAGGTTATTCATCAAATATAGTAAATTTCCAAATAGCTGCATCGCTGCACTGATGTTTCAAATAGTGTCATTTCTCTGCCAATGATAATTCTACTGTCCACAGTGTGCGAAACGAAAGTTCTAAATAATGAATATTGCTAAATAGAGCATTCCATCTTTTCTTGTGGTGTTTATTTATTGATATTGTTTGCTTCTACATATTCGTTGTTTTTCACTTGCAACGTAAGGTTTTCTTAAAAGCTGTTTTCTAATTAAATTTTATTTTGTTGATGTCCACGTTTAATCAATTTTTAGAAAAAAAAATCAACCATATACCAAGGTTGAACAATTATTTTTCTTACTGCCTATGACCTATTTTTTCAATATAGGTAGAGTAATTTTTCGAAAATTTAGCTCCATTTATTATGTTCTGGAATTCTCGAAATTTTTCCATCGTTTCCCGGGATTCGGGAATTCCCGAATTTGTTGGATTCCCAGGAATTCTCGACCGGGAAATCTCGGGACGGACACTCTAGTAACTACGAATTAACCGCCACAGTAGTGGTCGAAAACCCAGAAAAGCTGGCTCGATTTTGAAGCGCTCATAATCATTTATCCAAATATCTCATCGTGTTCGGGCATTTTCAGGCTACATGAAACCATGAAAATGATAGTCATAAGTTTACCCGTTTAGGAGTCTTCAAAGAAATGCTTCGAAATGTTTGAATATTTTTGAAAATTTCGAAAAGATTTGCGTACATTGAAAAACGACCAGATATTCAAATCGCGATTATCTTTGCAATAATTTTTTTAAATTTTTGTTAGGTATATTTCAGGCATACAAAAATTGTGTTTTTGGATATAGTGGAATTTTTTATATATGGAATCTAATTGCATTAAACAATAAATATTATGAGTTTTTCAACTTCAACAAGAGATTAAAAAAAAACTCCACATACAGTACCGTTCATAATTGTATAGAAATTGGAAGCACGCGCACTATCACTTAGACTTCGAACTTCCATAACTCTTAACTCTGATGAAATTTTTTGATCAAATTTTCTGCGTAAGATAGATTAACTATCACATTAATATATTGCATGATTTGAGCTTTCTAAAATTTGTGTGGCCTGAGATACAGAAATTCTGCGAAAATCGGGCTTTTTACTTTTACTTTTACTTTTACCATTCAAACTGCAATACCTCAGAAACAATGCTACGTTTTATATTCCAATTTTGCAGAGTGATTGTTGGAATATAAAGTTAGCATGTCAGAAGTTTTTGAAAAGTTCTATAAATGGAATCAAAAGATACGCGAGATACAATATTTCAGGCGTGAACCTTAGTTGAAAAATAGTTAGAAACTTTTATGGTATTATTTTTAAGATTTGAAACATGAAAAAAAATAAAAATAAATAATCAAAAGTGAAAATAAAAAATTACGAAAACATGAAGCATAACTTTTGATTTTCTTGTTTAAAATGTAAATTAAGTGTTTTATGATTAAATAACTGTTGATAGAATAAATGATAATTTAAGAAAAAAGCTTTCCTACCTAGATTTTAAAATTTTTATTAACATTGGCGAAATTCGTTACTGTACCGTTACTGTACGTTGTACTGCGGTTCGTTAAATTATTAAAAACTGCAAAAATTACAGTTATGGTAAAGTAGCCATTACTTCTTCAATTTCCAACCGATTTTGATAAACAACCACTTGAAAACTTTGTTTCAAATTGACATTCAAGCGCAAAAGAAAATCAGATTTTTTAAATGCTACCATCGAGTCTAAAACTTTCGTTAAAACAAAATTTTCTCTAAAAAAAATGCGTTTTTTTATAATTTATTTTCTCGTAAAGTCACTAATATCAAAAATACTGTTGGTCAAACGTAAAAAAAGTGATTAGATGATCGATAGAAAATTTATTCACCTTCAATATGCAAAAGAGGGATTTCAAATTACTGTAATGTCGTCCGAGATATTTTAATCTAAGCACAAGAATTTTTTTAATTTTTCCGAAATTTCAAATTTTGAGCATAACTCAAAAACGGTTCTACTGAGTTTTTTTTTAATTTCATTTTCGGATTCATCGCCCGATTTCACATTAGAAATGATCTTCAGTTTACTGAGTTCAAAAATGCTGTAAACTAGTGTTATTGAACAATTTTAGAAAGTTTCAGGACCAAAAATGTTGAAAACAGACTTTTTACCAGGTTGTTCGAGAATTGGACCAGCCCTCTTGTCGACTCTCAATCGAGGTTGCCGAAAAAAAATTTTGTGTTTTGGCGAAATTAAAATCTTTTACCCAAAACTCTGTGATGGTTACTGAAACGCTATTTTATTGAAAATTCATGAAAAATTGAGTCTTTTTTTATTTTAATTGAGCAAAAACAAATATCTATACTAATCTTACCATATTTTTCCAATCTTAACTTAAAAATTCGAAATTTATATTAACATAAAAAATTTAAATTTGGAAACACGCCCAAAATTAAAAAAAATCTGTGACAATTCTGTGACACAGATTCTGTAATGAAAATTTGCTCAAAATTCTGTAAAATTACAATTTTTTCTGTGATTTCGGCAACCTTGCTCTCAACGCCCTGCAGAGGTAGTAGGGATCACTTTGAAAATCACTGTTCTAACTCTAGTCAATATTTTACTAACAAGCTAGTAGAATTTCTCTATCCTCAAAGTAGGATCATTATTTCATGCATGTGCCCCGTGGTACATACAAATGGAAGAACAATAAACCCTCCAAAACTTGTCACTTTAAAATTTTCAATGATCAGCTAACTTTCACTTCTGTCCAGAACACATGAATTCTGCTGGATGGTTGCTTGAAATGCCCGGCCAATGGTTCTTAAGAAACCGCTGGAAAGAAAAAATGAAAAAAAAAGTGTGTGGGAAACATGCTTTATCTGAACACAAGTAATTCTCTTAAGAGATGAGATCGATGAGAATTTAAGTTATTCCATTTTCGCACTATGACTACATTCATTTTTTTTTACTCATTTCGTTAGAATAAGTTAATTTCGGGAACATTGGCAGGGCCGATCCAGTTGAAAGGATCATTTTGCAAAATCTGATCGACCCATGCTGTGCAAAACCAATGAATGTTTGGTTTTTAATGTATCTATTTTCACATGAACGATCCGGTTGCTTCTTTGGCTGCACAGAATCGGTTTGGTTTATTTTTCCGAAAAGGTATAACAATGATAGGCATTATCTCAGAAGGGTAGCTTTTGTGGAATCGTTTTAAACCTGCGTGCGTTTTTGAGCTGCCTTTCGGCTGGATCAACCGCAGGTATTCCTGCTGACCCTATTGATGGGAACCATTGAACAGGTACAATTTTTTTCACCATTCACCATTTCGTATGCCACTTCCAATTTCACTTGGTAGCGCCAAATGGGATTCAATTCTGAGAGGATGAATAGAAAGCCTTTCGATTTTGCATTGTTAGCAAAATCGATTATTGTGCGTGGGAATTCAATTCGGATGTCGATAAGTCGAGTCGAGAAATTAGCCCAGATTTTACCGGGCGCCCTCGGGGGAAGATTCGTGTGAAATCGATCGAGTAGATTCCACCGAACCGCGAAAACTATTTGTCCGGGTTCGAAGAAAACTTTTCACCGGGGGCCACTACGCTTTTAAATAGGCGATTAAGGCCTGGTAATAATATTTGTACACGTTTCGATACAATCAATTCCGATCGGAACCGTATAATCATCACCATTAGATCATTTCTTCTAACACTTTACCCTTTTCTCGTGAAGTCAAAGTCGGAGTCGATGACTGGGAGGATTTGCTTTGCTGGGTCTGAGCTGAGGCACTCCTAGACACCTTCCATCGAGTCATCTTCCTCGAATGGAGCTTTCTCAGGTTCCCAATTGACGCCCTCGGTTATAGTCATGTTACACGCAGCGGTTAACAAAAAAAAAGGCCTTAACATAAACCGCGACCAACGATCATGTTCAATGTTAATGATTCTATTCCATTTCGCACCCCGGCTAAAGTGGACGACGAAGGGAGTTTTTCTCTTTTCAAAAAAAAAAAAAAAAATAGAAACCGTGAAAGAGTTAGTTGTGGGGAAATCCGGAGGGTTATGATAAACGGGCCACGATTGTGTTCGGTTTGTTGTTCGATTGGCGATTGGCGTATCATTATCACCGGGACGCGCCGGTCTTTTGACCAAGGTAGGGACCTGACCGCGTGTTGAAGGGCACCTTAAACAACGTAGACAGAGAGCGGTTCCAGTTGGCGTTTGCGCCTTATCGATCTTTGCGGGTTAAGAAGGCGTTTAGCTTTTGTGACCGGATTCAAACAAGGTGCACGGAAGGAAAAACTTCCTCATAGTTTTGAATAATCTTTTCTGAACATTTTTGTGTCATAGTTTATATGTTGAATAAATTAGGGAAAAATGATGACATAGTTTCTGACATATTAAGAGATCATTTTTCGATGGTTTTGAACCTCTAGGAAATAAACTTTTGTCATTTTTGACATTTTTGACATTTTTGACATTTTTGACATTTTTGTCATTTTTGACATTTTTGACATTTTTGACATTTTTGACATTTTTGACATTTTTGACATTTTTGACATTTTTGACATTTTTGACATTTTTGACATTTTTGACATTTTTGACATTTTTGACATTTTTGACATTTTTGACATTTTTGACATTTTTGACATTTTTGACATTTTTGACATTTTTGACATTTTTGACATTTTTGACATTTTTGACATTTTTGACATTTTTGACATTTTTGACATTTTTGACATTTTTGACATTTTTGACATTTTTGACATTTTTGACATTTTTGACATTTTTGACATTTTTGACATTTTTGACATTTTTGACATTTCTGACATTTTTGACATTTTTGACATTTTTGACATTTTTGACATTTTTGACATTTTTGACATTTTTGACATTTTTGACATTTTTGACATTTTTGACATTTTTGACATTTTTGACATTTTTGACATTTTTGACATTTTTGACATTTTTGAAATTTCTGACATTTCTGACATTACTGACATTTCTGACATTTCTGACATTCCTGACATTTCTGAGATTTCTGACATTTTGAACATTTTTGTTATTTCAAGCAGTTTTGACATTTTTGACATTTTTAACATTTTTTTTATTTTTGACATTTTTGTCAGTCAAATTCCAACTACAGAAATAAATAAATTTTTGGCTTAATTTTATTTCCAAGGCCTTCGCACTTTTTCCTTTTAATTTTGTACTTTAACTTTTCCATTTGATAAAGTTTATAGCCTGTTGGCCTAGATTGTCTTTTTCTTGGAAAATGTCCCTGTTTTTAAATATCAATAATTCTCCTAAAACTTCAACAAAATCTACACCAAAACTATACATTTACTAAGGAAAAAGTTGAACTCTTAAATAAATCAACCTGTATTTATGAGAGAGAGTGTTTGTTTGCGAGCCTTCGAAGAAATAGATTTTTCAAGGTTTGGAAATTTCATTTTTATCTACGTTTGAAATTTTTCAAAAACAAACCTAGTTTTTCTGAATTTGAAACTAAATCTCTAGGTTTTTGAACGTTGAAAAAAGTTTTGAGATATATTTTGTGGAAAAATTTCTTGTTGATCAAAGTTACTCCGGTGATCAATGTTACCCCGGTTTACGGTATTGATTTTCAATTTTGAAACTAAATCTCTAGGTTTTTGAACGTTGAAAAAAGTTTTGAGATATATTTTGTGGAAAAATTTCTTGTTGATCAAAGTTACTCCGGTGATCAATGTTACCCCGGTTTACGGTATTGATTTTCAAAGTAAAGTCAAAATTATTTGTAAAAGAGTTCTTGTATGGATCTCTGTGTGGCGCTTCAAGCACTTGACTCCCAATTTTATTGTTCTGTTATGTTGCTCAACAAACTTCCAACATTTCGTCAGAATTTGGTGATTTTTAATCAAGATTATGGAAAGTTATATTCATCCGAAAGTGTTAAGTATTTTTAGATGATTAAAATCAGTAGGGGAGAGTGGGGTATCGTGGGCCATGTGGGTGTTGAGATAAAAATCTCAAACCAACTGTCATCGTCGTCGCTTTGCGTGAGCATATATTTCTATATGTTGTTGACTGAAATACGCATCATATGCTTCTTTTATTTATCAAGCTAAAAAAAGTTAGGAAAATTTACTTACATTATTGAAAAAACACCCGCTAATTTCATCGATGGGGAACCTAAAGTGCATAACAAAAATATGCTCATACGCTTATGATCTTAGTTTTGTCATGATCTTTCACGTGGAAAAGGAATTCTTGATGAAACATCAATAAGTCACACAAACGCAACCAATTTGCAAATCATAGCTTGTAGAGAATCATGGGCCACACATCTTGAATCACCTATATTTTTATGTTTTTATACACATTCAGAACTTAAAATACGTTTTACCTCTGCAATGTTTTCTTATGCCAAATGAAAAGTTAGGAAAAGTATTTTGTCCATCCTATATAAGAAATTTTGCCAAAACGTTCGCGAGCCAGGTTTTGGAATCTATGCGATCATACACACACAGTAAACGAAAATTACCGAGTTCGGTAATTTTTTTACCGAAATCCTAACATGTGTAAATCGTTAAACTGTTCGGTAGTTTTTTCGGTAAAAAATTTAACGAACATCGGTAAATGAAGAATCGATTTACCGATGTTCGTTTATTTTTTACCGAAAAAACTACCGAACAGTTTAACGATTTACACATGTTAGGATTTCGGTAAAAAAAATTACCGAACTCGGTAATTTTCATTTACTGTGCAGCTCTCTTTTTTATTTCATCATCTGAAATTGCTTTTAAATAACGAAATGAATTAGGAAATCACAGTTTTGGGTCAACTCATAAACTTTGCATGTTATTTGGTCAATTTGGATTTGGTGGCCCACGATTCCCCACCATTTTTCAAAATCCAAAAAATATTGCTTTTTTTCACACAGTCAGAATTTGGGGAAAATAACTTATTAAAATTAATAAAAAAAAAACCTTATGATACCTTGAAAATGTAGAAAACTATACCATTTTTATTTTCATTTTATCTTTTATAATAAAGAAGTTATGGAGCAACGAAAAAAAGTGGCCCATGATTCCCCACTCTCTCATACCACTAAATAGTTTAACTACATTGTTATGAATTAGCTTCCTAGAGCCTCAAGGTATGAGTGGTTTCAAAGAAAGAAATTACAAAAAAATAGTTATAAATTTCCGTTATACAGTACCGTTCATAATTGTATAGAAATTGGAAGCAAGCGCACTGTCACTTCGACTTTGAACTTCCATAACTTTTTACTCTGATGATATTTTTTGATCAAATTTTTTGCGTTAGATAGATCAACTATCACACTTTTATCGCACAAAATTTGAGCTTTCTCGAGTTTGTGTGGCCTGAGAAACAGTAGTTTTACGAAAATCGGACTTTTTGGACTTTTCTCATTCAAACTGCAATATCTCTGGAACTACGCAACATTTTTTATTGAAATTTTGCAGAGTGATTGTTGAAATATGAAGCTAGCATGTTTGAAGTTTTAGAAAAGTTCTATCGATGAGATCAAAAGTTACGCGAGGTGCAGTATTTCAGGCATGAACCTTGAAATGCGATTTCTATAGAATTTTGGACGAATGTTTTCATAGGAAAATCATATTCTCTGTTTAACAACCAGTAAATCTATTTCAACCGAAAGAACACAACAATATCGCGAGATTCTGATTTCAAAACACAAATGGACCATTTATTCCATTTTTTTCTTTTCTTCATTGCTTTTGCCAGACATTTTTTGTCTGATTGGTGGAGGAAATGATATTGTTCTCATAAATCGTCCAAAATTCTATAGAAATCGCATTTCAAGGTTCATGCCTGAAATATTGCACCTCGCGTAACTTTTGATCTCATCGATAGAACTTTTCAAAATCTTCAGACATGCTAGCTTCATATTTCAACAATCACTGGGCAAAATTTCAATAAAAAATGTTGCGTAGTTCCAGAGATATTGCAGTTTGAATGAGAAAAGTCCAAAAAGTCCGATTTTCGTAAAACTACTGTATTTCAAGCCACACAAACTCGAGAATACTCAAATTTTGTGTGATAATAGTGTGATAGTTGATCTATCTAACGCAAAAAATTTGATCAAAAAATATCATCAGAGTAAAAAGTTATGGAAGTTCAAAGTCGAAGTGACAGTGCGCTTGCTTCCAATTTCTATACAATTATGAACGGTACTGTATGTCTTCAGAAACATATTTTTCCATGATCTAATATTCAAAGACATAAGTATTGAAACTGAAAAATATAAATGTTTTTTTGTTAACATGGATACACCAATTAACCACAAAATTGACAATATTAGATGTAATCCCTTGGACAATTCAAGTTTTAAAGCAGGCTACTTTAGGTTAAAAAAGAGGCTAAAAGAGGTCCTACAAAACAATTAATGTTATTTAGATTCCTTATTATCATAATGTTGAAAAAATTCAGAGCAATGGGTGCTAGAAAATGTCTACAAGAAAAACATTGGTCAACACCCGCAGTTGTTTAAAATAATTGTCATCTAAGATTGATACTGTGCATGGTTTTTTTATACCAACTTCTTTTCTGATACACTCAATTGTCAACTATGCAAAAATGAGATGGTTCCGTACACCCCTAGTGAAAAAAGTATTTCCACTTACATCAAAAACATTTTTGAATGAGTTCCAGAACGATATCAGAAGAAAAAAGTAAACCTTTACTTTACTAGTTATTTTGAATGGTTTAAATAGAAATATTCAGTTTGCTGGTCCTTCAAGTGTTGAAGGTGTTAAAATTTCCAAGAAATAATATTTTATTGAATAAAACACTTTTTAATGCAATTTTCATTGCTTCAAATTTTTTTTTTTTTTTGGGATTCCCGAAAAATAGTAACTTAATCCTTTTATAAAATTTTTGAAACAAGTGCCTCTCAATTTATTTAAAGTTTTTTTTTCATCTTTTGAATGGAAGTTTTTTTTTTCATTGCATTATTTGAAAATGGCTTCAAAAAATGGTTCTTCGGTCGGAATGTTGTTATATGTTATTCTTCTATGCAAGTAGATGTTCAACATCTTGAATAATCTTTTTTGCGCTGAATATTTAATTGTTTAAATGAAGAATTTTTTCTGTTTTTTTGAAAAATTTAATAACTTCATTTTTTTTCACTTTAATTTCAATCTTTATTTTATTTTTATTTTTTTTGCAACTTGACATTTTTTCCGATTTAACTCTCACTGTAATACAATTTGTTTTTTTTTCTAGATTCAATTTAAATAATTCAACCTATAATATGCCGTATTCGTTTTCATCTGGTGGCCAACCGGTTGTGCACCAACTGCTGTCATCTTCATATAAAAAAACGCTTTGGAAGCACTTGGTGCACAACCGGTGGACCACCAGGATGAAAACGAATATGGCAATAGCTTGGACAGTATGGATTTTTTGGTCAACAGAAACCAAATTTCCTCCGTGTCAAAACACAGCCCCAATAAAATAAACGCTAAAAGGCACAGGTAATGTTGGCCATGATTAGGGGCCAAAGTTTCGCTCTTCAATTGCAGCCTGACCGTGATTGTTTGCATCCATCGGCCGGCCGAAGATGAGACCCATCCCGAAGGTCCAAATCGTCTTAGTCTTGTGTCTGTTGTGACCGCCTTTTTGTTGGCGGGCGATCGAGGTGCGATATCGAAGTTTGAGGTCGTCGCCGGCCGATGATCGTCGACCGGGCAAGTTTGACCTCGTCGCATCGCGTCCCGATCTTGCTGGACACGACCAGGGAGATTGATCGCATCGCATCGCCACAATAGGGCAACGGCGCTATTATCGCCTATTCATTATGTGTACTTTTGAGCTTATCGATCTTTACAGCCGTGTGATTTATTCCTGCTGGCCACCACTTCGATATTCCCACCGATATCGGGATGATTCGGCTATCTTCTTATTTCGTTCGACGGCGCTTTGATGCGAAGAAGAGCCCTTTTTGAGTCAGCGGCAGGTTTGGGTACAAGTGTTTCTCTCATCAGCAACAAAAATTGACGTTTTCACGGCGTGACGTGACGTGGTCAGTTTCGGGCCATTCTAAGGCCTATATTGAGGCAAAATGAAAGTCGATCGGTGATCATTAGTTTTTTGAAGTTAAAAAAAAATACGGCTTTGGAGGTGTTTTCGGGGTCCTGGTTAAAATCAAACAATTATTTAGTTGATAGTAATCAGCCGTCAAATGGGGCATCATGCAATAGCGGGGCTAGATGCAACATTTATATAGATCACAGCACTGATTCAATTTTTAATTAAATGAAGTGTAAGAAAGTTATAAGTTTATGATAACAAAATGATGATGACATAATTTCTCGCATCTTAAGCTAATTTTTTTTAAGTTTTTGATTTCCACAGAAAATTTGAAAAATCGAGCAATAAATGTACAAATTTCAACAGTTTTTGATGCTGTAAAAAACTTCAATCAGTATGACGGATCGGCTTAATAATATAACCTACAAACTTTATATTGCTTTTATAACCCTAAGCCAACACTGTTGGTGTAAAAATATTTTTCGATCAATCACTCAATTTTTTAAAATAAAATTTTAATAACTCAGTTACCTCTCTGGGGTAAAATACAACGAAATTCAAATCAAAGAAACACTTTGTAAATCTTGTTTCCATATGCAGGAATATGATTGTTTTTCATCACGCGTTTGTCATCATTGAAATATCATTCATCCAAACACTTATTTTTATGATTCAGATAGTAGAATATTTTCATAGTATTGTTTTATCCCTAAATGTATGCAGCAACCTTTTTACTGAACAAATTTGAAAATTAGTTTTGAAAGAACAAAAAATTACTGCAAATGGTGTTTTTATGCGTAATGGTCTTGAAGGCATCGCAAATCAATCGAAAACTATTCGCTTCAACACGTTTTCATAGGATTTGTCATTAAAACAGTTTGTTGTTAGTTACCCGATTTTCTGAGGAGGTTTAAAATCACATGTTTTTAGAAAATTAAAATAACTTCAGAAACCAATAATTTTTCTGACTACGCCATCCCGTCAACCTTAAAACTTCTGATGCATAAGGGGTAAAATTAACTGTGAACGTAAGTTTTTCAGAAGCCATTGAAATTAAAAAGTGTTGCATGTTGCATGTTGTCGTTTACGAATTATTTTTCTTTTAGACCTCCATTTAGCTTTCTAGTCCAATAGCGTTTTACGATCATCCAGATTAAAAAAAAGCGGATGGCATGGTCCTACAGACCCTGATTATTTAAGAAAAAAATTCATTTTAACCTGGTATAAAAATTTCGATTTACAGGATAACATTGATCAAAGGTTGCCAGAATTTTTCCAGTCCTTATCCGGCCCAGACAAATCCGGGCAATATTATCTAAAAAACTGGAAAAATCCTTGCATTTGGTTTCAAAATTGGCGACCAAAATACGGGCAAATTTAGTCAAAACCTAAAATCTACTCACGAAATTTAAAAAAAAAAAAAATCATCAAAATTAATCCACAGACATATCATGATTATTTTTATAAAACTTGCTCAAAATATTTCGTTTGAAGGCATAAATAATAAAAAAATTTACAACACAATTGGATTTTTTTCACTTGCTAAACAAAATGAATAAATTTTTGCAAAATCTGGGCATTTTCCAATGAAATTCTGGCAACTGGGCCCGGCCGGACTGTTCCCAAATTTGGTATTAAAAATCCGGGCAAACTGTCAATCTTCCATAAAAAGAATAAAATTTGTACACATGGAATTGTTTTTGTTAACAGTTATCAAGGAATCTAAAGTTTTTTAATTTTCTTTTAAATTTTGTGATAATGGGAAGTTTTTCAGAGTTATACTTTGTTGATTTTGTGTCACAAAAAATTTATATTTTTAACCTTTAACCCATCTGAAATTTCAATGAATAACTTTGGATTGTCGAAATTGTTAAATCTTTAAGCTTTAAAACAGGTTTTCAATTTTGTACTGTTGAAAAAAAAAACTTTGCGTTTCGTATAATATTTATGTCGATTGGGATAGAAACTAATTTACAAGGGAACGGAGTGAAATAAAAAAAATTAATTTCAGTTTTTTTTTCACCAAATTGCAAAATGGTTCATAAAATCAATTCAGCGAGAAACAATTATAATAATTTATTAGTGCCTGCTTCTAAAGTTGCAAGAATTTGACGTCTTGAACAAACTTTTAAAATAACTGATGGCAGTCATTTTGACTGGAAAATTTCAGGATGGTTCATAAGATTTCTAAGATTCGAAAATAATTTCTTACTGTGATTAAATAGAGGCCTACATTAAATATTCTACAATTCTGTTGAACGTAATAATTCATGAAGCTTTTTGAAAACACCGAACATCTATCTCTTTAACTGGAAGTTTTATGAGAACTAGTTTCCATAAAGTTAAAGTGGTCCTATAAAAATCAGGTTTTTCATGATATCTTTTCATTTTAATATTTTTTTCCAAATTATTTATTCAACAACATTTTTAAATAATTATAATGCGCATCTTTTGTTGAAAACGAATTACCAAAATTTGTTAATGTATGTTAAAAAGCAATATGTTTTGGAAAATGTCTCAATAGAGTTTCAATAACTCCAAATGGAGCAAGTCAAAAAAAATTTTCGTTGATTGCATTTGAAAGTTCATAATACAATATTTGAAACATATAAAAAAAAGGAGATATTTTGAATTATTAGTCTTTAAATCGTTGTATGAAATAAAAAAAAATGCCAAAGTCTCTAAAAATATTGTTGAGATCTTAAAAAACTCAGAAACTACTGGACCGATTGATGTTAAATTTGGCATGGAGTAGTTTTTTTAAATACACAATTGAGTTTTGAAACCATCGCACTGAAGAGAGAAAGGGCTTCCATACAAAATAGTCATAAAATACGGTGAAAAGTGGCATGTGATTCCTATCAAATGTTATATGTAGAAATGCATACATTTATATGTTCATATAATTTTATTCTACAAAGACCCCTCCTATCAAAGATATGAGGACGTCCCACTTCATTCACAGTTTTATTGTAAATATTGAAAGTACGAAGCATATACTAATTTAATTATCATAGCACATGAGAATTTTAGTTTAACAGCTGCTTTATCGAATAATTTTTCGAACTTAAATAAAAATTATAAAAATAAGTAAAACTTTTTTTATATTTTCGAGTGCAGGTTATGGAGTTTGAAATTTTAAGCCCTGAATATTTTGTCACCGTCTGTTGGAATATTGAGTCTGAGAGAGGACAAAATGTAGAAACTTTGTTTTTTTTCATCAAAAATTCAGATTTAGAGGGAAGTGATCCTTAATGCGCGTATTGGGTATGCGCATACAGCCGATATTGAAAGAAAATGGCTGATTGATCAACATATCTAATCAGTGCAGCTCATGTACCCATCTACCCTCATAATCCACTTTCATTACATGGCAAGAAGATATTATGATGTTTTAAAAAGTCAAAAAAAAAGTCAACAAAAGTTAAAAATTAAAAAAAAAAAGTTTTTAACTATTTTGTTAAAATAAATTGAACTTTAATAGCCGTACACGATCTGAAAACAAGAATTTTAAAGGTTTTTTCTTTCCTGTCCATCTGAAAATCAGAAATTCAGCAAATTTAAGCTTTAATCTAAGTTATAAATGTTAAGATATTGGAATAAGAGAAAGGTTTGAATGCCCGTATCAAGAAGGTTGAATGCCTCTATAAACAAAAATAGATGGATATGCTATGTATTTTTTAACTTTTTTATCATTGAAACATTTAATCCAAGTTCTAATTACAATCTTAATGTGAAGATAAATAGAAGAGCTTAATACTATAATGAATGATGCCCATATGGCATTTCAAACTGAATTTAATGCATAGAACTTGTAAAATTTAAATTTTGCCAAAATTTTAGCTTTGACGGACGTTTAACATCTGCTTCAACAGTTTTAAACAAAATAATACGAAAATATTTCAAGTGGAACAGAAATATAGCTAAAAATATAAATTTGCGCATTTAGCCGCCCGATTTTGGAAATCGACTATTTTGTTGGCTAAGTTTATAATAAATCATTTTCTCAAAAACTGTAAGAGTTTTGAACAAAAAAATTTCTCTAACGTATAGACAACAGATGGCCGCAAATGTGCATAAAGTTTTCAGACTCCTATCTCTCGTAATATGTGAAAAAATGAGTATTCTTTGTAGTAGGCGCATTTAGCCCGGCTCTCTCCTATAGGTTTCCAAGAAGATGATTTTTGCAAACACAAAAATTAAGGACTGAGAAAGAAAAACAAACTTATCAAAAAAAAATTTTTATAAATTGGCTTTAACATGCGATAAAGCTAAAATAAAGGAATCTATGAAATTTGGTTAATTCAATTGAAAATAAGAACAAAACATGAAAATGAAAAAGGTAAGATTTTAAACAATTTAGAAGGAAATGTTTTAACTACCAACATATTTCCATTAAAAAAACTTATTCAAAGAAATCAATTTTATACACTTATACCGTTTTCAAAATTTGCTATATTTTGGCGTCTCGCGCTCGAATCAGATTTTGTCAGTCACATCGTGTTTTTGAGATATGATGTTTAGGAGGAATTTTAAAATGAAGTTGAGTTGAGTTCAATGTAAAATAAATCATTAATTACTGATAAACTAACAAATCTACATATAAATGGATTCCAAATTAATTTGTTATAATTTATTCTATAAAAAAATAATTTTGAATGGATAGTAAAAAATGATCTATATGGAATAGATTTTACAGTTTTCAAATATTTATCAACAAACCATCACTAGTATTCCTGAGAAACTACTGAACATAACCTGAAAAAATATTTTATTTCATTTGAAAAATTTGTCAAATTCTCAAAAATGTTTAAAAATTAATTGGGTTTACCATTTTTTTCAAATCGTTAAAATTTCCGTATTTTACAAATAGAAATCTTCTGTTATTTTATTCGCGGAAGTTAAAAGAACTAACGTTTTTAAGAAAAGTTGATAAATTATTTACAAACCTTTACTTTACATTTCTTAGATTTTGTTAAAAAAATGCATTATTTTCTGAAATGACTTTAACCTTTATTCAAAAGTTAATTAAAAAATAAATACTCTTAGGAAAAAATACTTTTTGCATATTTGGATTCAAGGCACCCACATTAATCATGAAAAGTTCTTAAATTCTTTGCACCTTGCGAAAATGAGAATTTTTAGGCCTCATGTTATTTATCATAAAAAGAACAGAGATTTTACTTGAACAATATTTTGTTTAAGCACTAGCTGACTTGGTGTGCTTTGCTTCACCTTTCAAAAATAAATGAATTTTTGCTAATAACTATTTAAATATAAATTGTTTTGTGAGAATTTTTTAAAATCAAATTACTGCATAAAGCAAAAGCAATTGCTTTCGAATGAGAGATGCAGCTGGAGTCTCAATTTGCATTACAAAAAAACTAAAATTATCTTTTTGAAATTTGATACTGTCAACTGGGGCAACATGCAACAATTTTCAACTTCAATGGCTTCTAAAATCTTGATGCTTACAGATAATCATACCTCTTGTACATCAAAAGTTTTAAGGTTGAGGGGACACCAAACTGACGTAGTCAGAAAAATTATTGGTTTTACCAGTTATTTTTAAATTTACAAAAACATGCGATTTTCACCCTGCTAAGAAAAAGGGGTAAGTTGCAACAAACTCAGTTATTAATAAAAAATCAAATGAAAACGTTTGAAAATTTATAGTTTTTGATACATTTCTGTTGTCATAACGCATAATGCACCAATTGCAGTAATTTTTGGTTTTGTTCGAATTGAATTTTCCATTTTTTCTGTCAAAATTATTTTTAAGAAAAAAGTGTTATTCTGCTGCATACATTTAGGAGTAAAATATACTACAAAATATTCTTTTAGCTTAAATCATGAAAATAATTCTTAGAATGGATGAAATTTATGGAAACGCGATTTATGAGATTTGGTTCTCATTTGAATTTTGTTGCATTTTGCCCCAGACAGCTAACTGAATTATAAAAATATTTGTTTAAAAAAATTTGGTGATTGTCCGAAAAATATTTATACACCAACAGTCTTGGTATAGGATAATGAAAGCAATATAAAGTTTGTAGGTGATATCATTAAGCCAATCCGCCATACTAGGTAAAGTTTTTCACGGCATCGAAAAATGTAAAAATTTGTATATTTATTGCTCGATTTTTTAAATTTTTTATGACAATCAAAAACTATAAAAAACTCTTTCACGTTGTTAAAAACTATATTATCAACAATTTGTTCTCATTCAATGATAACTTCATTACAGTATATTGAAATAAAAGTTGAATGAGTGTTGTGGTATACAAATGTTGCATCTAACCCTGCTTTTGCATGTTGCCCCGTTTGACGGTACTTTTATTTGTTTTCAAGATTTTAAATTTTAAATCTCTTATTCTGAGCTTCATAAATGCTTAAATTAATCAAATAATTAATTGATATAAATTCTTCACCACCCTCTCCCCTTTCCAATACAGGAAGGGCTCACAAACTATACCATAGAAATATCTTGAGTTCCGTAGCCCGGGGTAAGATTGATCGCTTTTTTCAATATTTTTCGATTGTTTTTTCTGTTAAGAAGAATGTGGTATGTTTCATATTTTTAAAACAAGAACTGTACTCCTTTGAACGAAAAACATGGTTGCAAAAATTTATTAGACTTCTTTAAATTTGATTTTAATATCGATTTCGTCTTTGTTTAGAATTTGATGCTTTGGGGTTACATTGATTAGTTTCTATTTTGGTGGTTTTAACGAGTTTTTTTTGATCATAAAGAATACAAAATCTTTGATAATACCTAACATAAAATAGTTAAAAATAAAATGTTTACTACAAAAATAAATAAAATTTTCCCTTCATTCTCTAGGCCCTCGCACTATTCCTCATTTATTATTTACTTCAAATTTTACCATTTGATAGGGTTTCCAGCCTTCTGCCTTAGACTGACTTACTCTTGGGAAGTGCCCCTATTTTTTAAATAAAATTTACCTCAAACAACAACAAGAATTACACCAAAACGTTACATTTACTAAGAAAAAAAGTTGAACTCTAACATAAATCAACCTGTTTGCTTCAAAACGCTTTGATTTTATCAGGAAGAGTGTTTGTTTGCGAGCCTTTGAAAAAATAGATATTTTAAGATTTGGAAATTACATTTTCAATATCATTTGAAATTTGCAAAAACCAACAAAGTTTTTCCCAATTTGAAAATCAACTTATGGGTTTTGAAACTTGGAAAAAAGTTTTGAGATATTATAATTCAAGACTTGGTTATTGATGATTATGTGGAAAAATTTGATGTCGATCAAAAATATCCCGGTAATCAATGTTACCCCGGTTTACGGTAGTCATTCATTCACCGACCACAATTAACACACGACGTATTATAAGACACGACACTTAACGTTCTTATAAACGGTAAAAGGATTCAAAATTACCTTTTTTGTCGACCAGTTTCGGGCTCGATGTTGCCCATCTACAGGACGATGTCCGACTGATCATACGACCGACCAATATCAACAAAATCTTAAAGAAAGAAAACTTCTTCATCTGTTTTTTCAGGAGACAAAGTTTTAGCGGGTTGAGGCTAAATTTGTCATAAATTTAAAACATTTGTTTTCAAAATCTTTTTAATATTCCATGGTTTTACCAAAAAAGCACTCAGGTTTCTTAAATGAGTTTTTAACCTTTTTTCAAAAGTTTTTCCTAAAGGGTGATACGGTCAAACTTTGGTCAATATCAACTTGACGTATTTCTTTCAATTTTGCATTTAAAAAACCTGAAAACCCCACTTTTTGAAGGTGTGTGTGTAGATTGTTGCTCCTATTTTGATTCTGGAATTCACTTTTCAGTTGTCAAAATGCCGTCCAAGGAAGAAGAGCAGCGTATCAAAATTTTGCTCGCGCATCGCGAAAATCCGAGCTACTCACACGCAAAGCTGGCAAAATCGCTAAAAGTTGCCAAATCAACCGTTAAAAATTTAATTAAAGTTTTTGTGGAACATTTGTCGACAGTCAGGAAATCTGGATCGAGGGGAAATCTAAAACCGGAAGCCGCTGAGACGACAAAGAGAGTTGCCGGTAGTTTCAAGCGAAACCCTAACCTCTCTCTCCGAGATGCCGCAAATAAGCTGGGTGTATCGTCTACAGCCGTGAAGGTAGTGACTCCAAATCGCGATGATAAACAAAATACGACGGCCAAAGCGCGATCCCGGAGGCTGTACACGACGATGCTGACGAAGTTTGACTGCGTGGTAATGGACGACGAAACCTACGTCAAAGCTGACTACAAGCAGCTTCCGGGACAGGAGTTTTATACGGCAAAAGGAAGGAGAAAGCTAGCAGATATTTTCAAGCACATGAACTTTCAAAGTTTGCGAAGAAATATCTGGTTTGGCAAGCCATCTGTACCTGTGGCATGAAAAGCAGCATTTTCATAGCTTCCGGGACTGTCAACCAAGAAATTTACGTGAAAGAGTGTTTGAATAAACGTCTTCTGCCTTTCTTGACGAAACACGGTTGTTCCGCACTGCTTTAGCCGGATTTGGCATTTTGCCATTACGGTAAAAAGGCCATGGAGTTGTACGCCGCCAACAACGTGCAGGTGGTTCCCAAGGACAAGAACCCTCCCAACACGCCAGAGCTCCACCCAATTGAGAAATACTGAGCTATTGATAAGCGGAACCTAAAGAAGACAAAAAAAACTGCTAAGGACGAGCAGCAGTTCAAGGCAAACTGGCTTTCTGCGGCGAAGAAGGTACAAAATCTGATGGCAGGGGTTAGCCCGGCAATTCGGATTTGGAAAAGCGGAAGCCTAACTGAATATTTTTCCTGAATTTTATACTAATTACACTTGAAAAAGAAATTTAATTTGATTTTTTTAATAAACGATTTCACCGATTTACACGCGTTTTCCCTTGACCAAATTTTGACCGTATCACCCTTTATAACAAGACCTGATAGAAAAAAAAACTAAAAGTATACTTTGGATACATTGCCTCCCCAACTTAGTCAAAATAAGCTGATGAATCCTTGGCACCACGCTTAAATGATAAAAAGAATTCTTATATTTTTTTTATTCCTTTTTTATTTAGCCAAACACATGAAGAAAGTTCCGAACACCTTAGAAAAGGCTTTTGGTTCAGACTGTTATGTCTTTCCGTTTCAGCGCTCCCCATAGATTCCTATCGATATCACGACAGAAGAATAAGCTAAACCTAGCTGATTTACATGCAGATTTGAGACTTGCTCTTGTTTTCCTGCCAACATTTGTACCTCCAGTCAGTTGTAATCGCACAACGGCAGCACGAAAATGCCGGAAGGCAAGAGGTCACAAGTTCATTTTCACCGTGTTGTGGATCCGCGAAACTCAAATGGGCCGCCTCGAAATTTTTCAGCAGTACAAACAAAATCTTGTCCTACAATCCCACCCCAGGAACATGGGGAAGAACTTTTGCGGTTCCTTTAATCTTGTATCGGTCAGTTGATCTGGCCTCCCTACCGGCTTAAAAAGTACCTATACAAGAAAGTAGCAGCTGATGATGGGCGAATCGTAACCTGTCAGAAGTACTTTTGGTTGAACCAGATCCTACTACAAGAGCTACCCTTCCTGCTGTTAGCTAGTCGAACGACGAAACTGACCTCTCTGATGTCCCGGAGTCGTGAAGGCAAATGGATCGTGAAACCGAAAGGCGCAAGCTAACTGAACCGGGAACAGAACCTACAGGCCACATAAATCAATTAGGAAAGCACGTGATTTTTCGCTACGATTCCCAAGATAAGAAAGCTTGGGCTGGAATGGCTCCCCAACGCAATTATTGAAAGGCGATGGCGAAGAAACCCAAAACAATTCTTGTTGTTGGGAAAATCGTGAATTTAATCGGAGCTCCAGGTTGCCCAGAAGGCCTTTTCGGGACGAGCTTGATCGAAACCAGATCAGACAAGCGGATAACGGTTTCCGGCTTTATTAATACCGAGTAGTTACAACTCCTTTTGGAGTGTTTCAACCTTCCGAAATGAAATGTTTTGGTCATTCGATATTTTTTCAACGTGAAACATAGTTTTTTTTTCTTTCTAGTGAATTAACAAGTTGAAGCACTTGTCTTCATGAAACCTTCCCACACAGGTTGATGTCAAACCATTTTTTTTTTTTGCCAACTATCTTGATTGAGTTCATGCTTTTTAAGTCATGAAAACAGGTTATTGGGAACGTAAATAAATTGACCACACTTGCGTAGCGAGTCTGGGTGATCTATATTGCTACTTCAGGATGTTGGATGCTGGAACGATATTTGATATCGAATCAATCATTCAGTCAGTCGTTAACTAAGTCATCAAAATAGGAGTATTGAATTACGCAAAAGGGTTTTAAAAACTCAATGCCAATTTTGAGTTTGAAGATTGAAATTGACTAAAAAAAGGAAAATTTGCTACGTCAAGAGAAGAAATAAAAACCTGAACAAGACAACACTCATAAAGTGATTCCTGATCAAAAATTTGTGAAGATAATCATTGAAGTGTTCACAAAAAAGCCATATTTCATAAAATCGGTGAACATATCCATAATTGGGAAAGTGATTTAAATTAGACCAAAAATGACAAAAATGACTTGAAAAAAAAAACCTGGGGAAAAATGAAAAAATGACAATAATGACAAAAATGACAAAAATGACAAAAATGACAAAAATGACAAAAATGACAAAAATGACAAAAATGACAAAAATGACAAAAATGACAAAAATGACAAAAATGACAAAAATGACAAAAATGACAAAAATGACAAAAATGACAAAAATGACAAAAATGACAAAAATGACAAAAATGACAAAAATGACAAAAATGACAAAAATGACAAAAATGACAAAAATGACAAAAATGACAAAAATGACAAAAATGACAAAAATGACAAAAATGACAAAAATGACAAAAATGACAAAAATGACAAAAATGACAAAAATGACAAAAATGACAAAAATGACAAAAATGACAAAAATGACAAAAATGACAAAAATGACAAAAATGACAAAAATGACAAAAATGACAAAAATGACAAAAATGACAAAAATGACAAAAATGACAAAAATGACAAAAATGACAAAAATGACAAAAATGACAAAAATGACAAAAATGACAAAAATGACAAAAATGACAAAAATGACAAAAATGACAAAAATGACAAAAATGACAAAAATGACAAAAATGACAAAAATGACAAAAATGACAAAAATGACAAAAATGACAAAAATGACAAAAATGACAAAAATGACAAAAATGACAAAAATGACAAAAATGACAAAAATGACAAAAATGACAAAAATGACAAAAATGACAAAAATGACAAAAATGACAAAAATGACAAAAATGACAAAAATGACAAAAATGACAAAAATGACAAAAATGACAAAAATGACAAAAATGACAAAAATGACAAAAATGACAAAAATGACAAAAATGACAAAAATGACAAAAATGACAAAAATGACAAAAATGACAAAAATGACAAAAATGACAAAAATGACAAAAATGACAAAAATGACAAAAATGACAAAAATGACAAAAATGACAAAAATGACAAAAATGACAAAAATGACAAAAATGACAAAAATGACAAAAATGACAAAAATGACAAAAATGACAAAATGACAAAAATGACAAAAATGACAAAAATGACAAAAATGACAAAAATGACAAAAATGACAAAAATGACAAAAATGACAAAAATGACAAAAATGACAAAAATGACAAAAATGACAAAAATGACAAAAATGACAAAAATGACAAAAATGACAAAAATGACAAAAATGACAAAAATGACAAAAATGACAAAAATGACAAAAATGACAAAAATGACAAAAATGACAAAAATGACAAAAATGACAAAAATGACAAAAATGACAAAAATGACAAAAATGACAAAAATGACAAAAATGACAAAAATGACAAAAATGACAAAATGACAAAAATGACAAAAATGACAAAAATGACAAAAATGACAAAAATGACAAAAATGACAAAAATGACAAAAATGACAAAAATGACAAAAATGACAAAAATGACAAAAATGACAAAAATGACAAAAATGACAAAAATGACAAAAATGACAAAAATGACAAAAATGACAAAAATGACAAAAATGACAAAAATGACAAAAATGACAAAAATGACAAAAATGACAAAAATGACAAAAATGACAAAAATGACAAAAATGACAAAAATGACAAAAATGACAAAAATGACAAAAATGACAAAAATGACAAAAATGACAAAAATGACAAAAATGACAAAAATGACAAAAATGACAAAAATGACAAAAATGACAAAAATGACAAAAATGACAAAAATGACAAAAATGACAAAAATGACAAAAATGACAAAAATGACAAAAATGACAAAAATGACAAAAATGACAAAATGACAAAAATGACAAAAATGACAAAAATGACAAAAATGACAAAAATGACAAAAATGACAAAAATGACAAAAATGACAAAAATGACAAAAATGACAAAAATGACAAAAATGACAAAAATGACAAAAATGACAAAAATGACAAAATGACAAAAATGACAAAAATGACAAAAATGACAAAAATGACAAAAATGACAAAAATGACAAAAATGACAAAAATGACAAAAATGACAAAAATGACAAAAATGACAAAAATGACAAAAATGACAAAAATGACAAAAATGACAAAAATGACAAAAATGACAAAATGACAAAAATGACAAAAATGACAAAAATGACAAAAATGACAAAAATGACAAAAATGACAAAAATGACAAAAATGACAAAAATGACAAAAATGACAAAAATGACATAAATGACAAAAATGACAAAAATGACAAAAATGACAAAAATGACAAAAATGACAAAAATGACAAAAATGACAAAAATGGCAAAAATGACAAAATGACAAAAATGACAAAAATGACAAAAATGACAAAAATGACAAAAATGACAAAAATGATAAAAATGACAAAAATGACAAAAATGACAAAAATGACAAAAATGACAAAAATGACAAAAATGACAAAAATGACAAAAATGACAAAAATGACAAAAATGACAAAAATGACAAAAATGACAAAAATGACAAAAATGACAAAAATGACAAAAATGACAAAAATGACAAAAATGACAAAATGACAAAAATGACAAAAATGACAAAAATGACAAAAATGACAAAAATGACAAAAATGACAAAATGACAAAATGACAAAAATGACAAAAATGACAAAAATGACAAAAATGACAAAAATGACAAAAATGACAAAAATGACAAAAATGACAAAAATGACAAAAATGACAAAAATGACAAAAATGACAAAAATGACAAAAATGACAAAAATGACAAAAATGACAAAAATGACAAAAATGACAAAAATGACAAAAATGACAAAAATGACAAAAATGACAAAAATGACAAAAATGACAAAATGACCAAAATGACAAAAATGACAAAAATGACCAAAATGACCAAAATGACCAAAATGACAAAAATGACAAAAATGACCAAAATGACAAAAATGACAAAAATGACCAAAATGACAAAAATGACAAAAATGACAAAAATGACAAAAATGACAAAAATGACAAAAATGACAAAAATGACAAAAATGACAAAAATGACAAAAATGACAAAAATGACAAAAATGACAAAAATGACAAAAATGACAAAAATGACAAAATGACAAAAATGACAAAAATGACAAAAATGACAAAAATGACAAAAATGACAAAAATGACAAAAATGACAAAAATGACAAAAATGACAAAAATGACAAAAATGACAAAAATGACAAAAATGACAAAAATGACAAAAATGACAAAAATGACAAAAATGACAAAAATGACAAAAATGACAAAAATGACAAAAATGACAAAAATGACAAAAATGACAAAAATGACAAAAATGACAAAAATGACAAAAATGACAAAAATGACAAAAATGACAAAAATGACAAAAATGACAAAAATGACAAAAATGACAAAAATGACAAAAATGACAAAATGACAAAAATGACAAAAATGACCAAAATGACCAAAATGACCAAAATGACAAAAATGACAAAATGACCAAAATGACAAAAATGACAAAAATGACCAAAATGACAAAAATGACAAAAATGACAAAAATGACAAAAATGACAAAAATGACAAAAATGACAAAAATGACAAAAATGACAAAAATGACAAAAATGACAAAAATGACAAAAATGACAAAATGACAAAAATGACAAAAATGACAAAAATGACAAAAATGACAAAAATGACAAAAATGACAAAAATGACAAAAATGACAAAAATGACAAAAATGACAAAAATGACAAAAATGACAAAATGACAAAAATGACAAAATGACAAAAATGACAAAAATGACAAAAATGACAAAAATGACAAAAATGACAAAAATGACAAAAATGACAAAAATGACAAAAATGACAAAAATGACAAAAATGACAAAAATGACAAAAATGACAAAAATGACAAAAATGACAAAAATGACAAAAATGACAAAAATGACAAAATGACAAAAATGACAAAAATGACAAAAATGACAAAAATGACAAAAATGACAAAAATGACAAAAATGACAAAAATGACAAAAATGACAAAAATGACAAAAATGACAAAAATGACAAAAATGACAAAAATGACAAAAATGACAAAATGACAAAAATGACAAAAATGACAAAAATGACAAAAATGACAAAAATGACAAAAATGACAAAAATGACAAAAATGACAAAAATGACAAAAATGACAAAAATGACAAAAATGACAAAAATGACAAAAATGACAAAAATGACAAAAATGACAAAAATGACAAAAATGACAAAAATGACAAAAATGACAAAAATGACAAAAATGACAAAAATGACAAAAATGACAAAAATGACAAAAATGACAAAATGACAAAAATGACAAAAAATGACAAAAATGACAAAAATGACAAAAATGACAAAAATGACAAAAATGACAAAAATGACAAAAATGACAAAAATGACAAAAATGACAAAAATGACAAAAATGACAAAAATGACAAAAATGACAAAAATGACAAAAATGACAAAAATGACAAAATGACAAAAATGACAAAAATGACAAAAATGACAAAAATGACAAAAATGACAAAATGACAAAAATGACAAAAATGACAAAAATGACAAAATGACAAAAATGACAAAAATGACAAAAATGACAAAAACGACAAAAATGACAAAAATGACAAAAATGACAAAAAATGACAAAAATGACAAAAATGACAAAAATGACAAAAATGACAAAAATGACAAAAATGACAAAAATGACAA
>NC_073692.1:66737297-66768370 GCF_029784155.1 Uranotaenia lowii | reverse complement strand
CAGCCGTAATCGGAAACCGAAACCACCTCGGCCCTCGAACCTGTTTTCATAAATCATTTCTTGTTAGTTTTCAAACAAACAGACAATCTTCATTTGTTGTTCCCCCCGGAGATCAGTTTTCGGAAATCTTCTTCAAGCTGCCGGTGCGATTTGTCGTTCCCGGCTGAGGCAGGTTTCCTAAATCGTGAGCTCCCGTTTCAAAGCAGGAAGATGATCAGTTTTACCAGTGTTTATCAATGTTTGTTGAAAAAAACCAAAACAAAACAGTCGTTTCTCAAAGATTCTCCAAATGATACCAACTCGCTCCCGATAGAAGAAGTTTTAAGCTAAGCTAAGCTTTACCCTTAGAAGGAGGGCAAAAATCACCGAGGTCTCAGCTTGGGTCATTTGGTGAACGATATCGTTCAGAAGCATGATAAAGACAGTTTAGTTTGATTCGAGAGAATTTGATTTCCTACTGATCATATCAAAACATTAAAATAATCATCAGGTATCATGTTGGAGTAAGCTGTTTGATTAACCTTTTTTAACTTAATAAATTCAATTTACTTGTATTCACTATAATTCTCATAAATTAAAAAAAAATGATGCAGAGAAGAAAATTTCCCAAATTAATTAAATCTTTTTCTCTTTTAATAAATTCTGAAAATTTTGATCGGGGCAAAAGTTTCCATAGGATTACACATTCCAGTAAATTTAAAATCCGTACGATCTTTGTGACGCCATATGTCACCCGTATAATTTTCTGCCCATTTTGGCTGATCGTATCCGGATCACTTCCAAACGGCATGAAAACTTCCCGAACCGAACCGAAGCCCGAAACGCGAAAGCGTGAAAGGTAATCCTGTAAAAATGTCAAAATATAAATTTTAATTAA
The DNA here is from genome assembly GCF_029784155.1 of Uranotaenia lowii. Lineage (NCBI taxonomy): Eukaryota > Metazoa > Arthropoda > Insecta > Diptera > Culicidae > Uranotaenia > Uranotaenia lowii. The sequence goes on along the minus strand of NC_073692.1, from coordinate 66,767,493 downwards.
TACCTTCCAGTTTTAATTAGGCTATCGATGTTTCGGAGTTGTTTCTCTCGGTCATTAATTTGCACAAGTCGGCTGCAGCCCTGTGGCAGATTCGGGATCTCTCAAAGAGACCCCGGAGATGACCTTCAACACCCACGAATCGACAGCCAGCACCAGAGACAGGAGTGCACCTTCTTCCAACCATTATTGCACTCAGAAGGAAATTTGAGAAAGCACAGACCGAAACGAAAAAAAAATGTAAGCCTAAACATACAGACAAACATTCGGGACAGAAATGCTGTTCGAAATTAGCAAATTATACACTTTGGGTCCACTTCTGTTAACGAACAGGAATGAAACCAGGAAAAAAAAATATCAACAGCAGCCGAGAACTACAGAGTATAGTTGTGTTTTATTTGTTTTACTTGAATTACAAGGCCTGAAGGAATGAATGCAAGTGTTGCCAGATTATTTGTTCGATCCATATGTCAAATTTTAGGTGGTCAATTCTCAATTCGAAAACGCAAGTTTCGATTGCAAATATCGTCTTTTTTATTCTTTCCAAATCCAAATTCGTTTTTAATTTCTTAAGATACCTATATTGATTTGATTTTGGAATTATCGCTCATTATGGGATTATAGCGAAGGCTTTTGGATAATTATTGTTTCATTTGTATTCATTAATTTGGTGTCCCATCTCATGAAATAACCTTATGAACCTGATTCCTCCAATTTACTCGGTCCATGGCAACCGTTCTCCAATTTCTCGGACATCCCACATTAGCCAGATCACGCTCCTCTTGGTCTAACCGCCTTGCTCGTTGCGCCTCTGCTCGTCTCATTCCTACTGGATTCGTAGCGATCACCTGTTTTGCAGGAAAGTCGCCTGGCATTCTTGCAACATGTCCTGCCCAGCGTATCCGGCCAGCCTTCACTACCTCCTGGATACTGGGTTCGCCGTAGAGTCACGCGAGCTCGTGGTTCTTCCTTGGCCTCCACACTCTGTTCTCCTGGATGCCGACAAGGATGGTTTTCAAAACACCGAGTGAACGCAGATCCTTCATATCCATGTCTCATGCCCGTAGAGAACAACCGGTCTGAACGTCCTGAACAGATTCCACGTCGTACAAGGGCTAAGTTTTCTCGACCGCAGACTTCTTTCCGCTGATCGTTCGTCGCCGGATCACATGGCTGGTGTTATTGTCTGCCGAGATAGACGAGGTCTTCGTCTTTCTCCAGCTTGTCGCCAAAATTGGCAATATTCATAATTCTGAGAAAAAAAAAACAGTTGAAGGTAGTGGATTTCTTGAAGGTGCATCACGGAACGCTGAAAAAATTTAATTTTTAGGAATTATATCTTCAGCTTTCGCTGATTTGGAAAAATGTCGTCGAACGAAAAAAAGCGTCGTGAATTAATACTGCGCACTCATTTTGAGAATCCAGAGTTGTCACATCGGGACATCGGTAAGATGTTGGGAATCTTCCAACCCCCGGTCAGCAGAGTACTAAAACGATACTTCGAAAACCTGACCAACGACCGGAAGTTGAAGATCGACAAAAATGGATGCTCCGTCAGTGAAAAACATCACAAACGCATAGTTAAGCAGTTTAGACGTGATAAAAGAAGTTCGGTCCGGGATGTCGCCAAAAAGCTGAATTGGTCAAGTTCATTCGTCCAGCGGACCAAGCAGTGCATACAAGGTTCAGAAGGCTCCTAGCTGCGACAAAAGGCAAAACATGGTGGAGAAGACGCGAGCCCAGAAGCTGTACACCGAAATGCTGACGAAGCCGCATTGCCTGGTAATGGACGACGAAACCTTCGTCAAAGCGGACTTTCGTCAGCTGCTGGGCCTGTTGTTCTTCACCGCAGAGGACAAATTCAGCGTTCCGGAGGAGATTCGCTAGTAGAAACTATCCAAGTTTGCCAAAAAGTACATTGTGTGGCAAGCGATCTGCTCTTGCGGAAAGCGGAGCGCCCCCTTCGTGACGACCGGCACGGTAAACGGGCAGGTTTACCTTAAGGAGTGTCTTCAAAAACGCTTTCTACCACTATTGAAGCAGCACGAGGCTCGACCATCTTTTGGCCGGATCTCGCTTCGTGCCGCTATTCAAAGGACGTGTTGGAGTGGTACGAAGCCAATGAGGTCACCTTCGTGCCATAGGAAATGAAGTTCAGAACATCCCAAACGTTGCAATTTTTCCAGGAGAATATCGTGATTCACTGAATCGAATGCAGCCGAACTATCAGTATAAATTGCATCAATTTGCTTTCCGCCATCCATTTGTGATATGCATTATGATGTAAAAACTGTCAAATTCGTGTTTACCGAACGTTTAGGGAAAAATCCGTGCTGATTTTTAGAGATCCAGTTCCGACAAGCTGAGAAAATAACATCGTTTACGATCCTCTCTAATACCTTCGAGCAGGCAGCTAGTGATGTGACACCACGGTAGTTGAGAATATTTTGCTTATCACCTTTTTTATAGACTGGGCTCATAAACGATCTTTTCCAGAGGTCGGGGAATTTTTGCTGTTCTAGGGACCGGTTAAAGATGTGGTTTCACTAAAAGAGTAGGACACTTCTTAAGAACGCACCCCGGAATTCCATCCTGTCCGGTTGATGTAGTATACTTCAGTTTACACTAGTTTACAGCATTTTTGAACTCAGTAAACTGAAGGTCATTTCTAATGTAAAATCGGGCGCTGAATTTGAAAATGAAATTCAAAAAAATCTCAGTAGAACCGTTTTTAAGCTATGCTCCAAATATGAAATTTCGAAAAAATTAAAAAAGTTCTTGTACTTAGATTAAAATATCTCGGACGGCATAACAGTAATTTGAAATCCCTCTTTTGCATATTGAAGGTGATTAAGTTTTCTATCGATCATCTGAACACTGTTTTTGCGTTTGACCAACAGTATTGTTGATATTAGTGACTTTATGAGAAAAAAAATTATAAAAAACGCATTTTTTTAGAGAAAATTTTGTTTCAACGAAGGTTTTAGACTCGATGGTAGCATTTAAAAAATCTGATTTTCTTTTGCGCTTGAATGTCAATTTAAAACAAAGATTTCAAGTGGTTATTTATCAAAATCGGTTGAAAATTGAAGAAGTTATGGCTACTTTACCATAACTGAAAATTTTGGAGTTTTTAATAATTTAACGAACCGCAGTACACTTATCATAGTATAGGAAGAATGAAACATGATAAATCTCACTCGCTCCAAGTCAAAATTATTTATTAGCTTACCAGAAGGTCACATGCTAAGTTTCAGGAAGATCTGACCATAGGAAGGGGTTGCTTAAGTCTCAAACGTGAATTAAATTTTGAGGTATTTTGCCCGGAAGGAACGAAAAATACTGGTTTTTCATCAATAACTTTTTTCGTCCCTAGCTGATTGTTTTTTTATGGTTGATTTTCTTAAAGCCTAAATAGAGACAAATATTTCACCTGAAGACTGTAACTCGATTGGATTTGAAACAGAAAAGTTATTGCGGTTCAAAGACTGTATTTTGGTCAAACATTGTCGTATAAAACGCAATGGGTAAAAAGTACTCATTGCGTGTTGGACAAAATTTGCGGCCTTTGAACCGCAATAACTTTTCTGTTTCAAATCCAATCGAGTTACAGTCTTCGGGTAAAATATTTGTCTCAATTTAGACTTTAAGAAAATCAATCATAAAAAACAATCAGCTAGGGACGAAAAAAGTTATTGATGAAAAACCAGTATTTTTCGTTCCTTCCGGGCAAAATACCTCAAAATTTAATTCACGTTTGAGACTTAAGCAACCCCTTCCTATGGTCAGATCTTCCTGAAACTTAGCATGTGACCTTCTGGTAAGCTAATAAATAATTTTGACTTGGAGCGAGTGAGATTTATCATGTTTCATTCTTCCTATACTATGATAAGTGTACTGCGGTTCGTTAAATTATTAAAAACTCCAAAATTTTCAGTTATGGTAAAGTAGCCATAACTTCTTCAATTTTCAACCGATTTTGATAAATAACCACTTGAAATCTTTGTTTTAAATTGACATTCAAGCGCAAAAGAAAATCAGATTTTTTAAATGCTACCATCGAGTCTAAAACCTTCGTTGAAACAAAATTTTCTCTAAAAAAATGCGTTTTTTCTAATTTTTTTTCTCATAAAGTCACTAATATCAACAATACTGTTGGTCAAACGCAAAAACAGTGTTCAGATGATCGATAGAAAACTTAATCACCTTCAATATGCGAAAGAGGGATTTCAAATTACTGTTATGCCGTCCGAGATATTTTAATCTAAGTACAAGAACTTTTTTATTTTTTTCGAAATTTCATATTTGGAGCATAGTTCAAAAACGGTTCTACTGAGATTTTTTTGAATTTCATTTTCGAATTCAGCGCCCGATTTTACATTAAAAATGTTGGTCAGTTAATCAAGTTCACGATTTTTTTTAAATTTTGTAAACTAGTGTTACCAATGGCTTCAAGAACCATTTCCTCGCTTATAGAAAAAACAACCAGATTCGACACATCTATGGGTAACCGTGTGACGGCTGCGAAAATTTGATCAGCAGTTGGCGATAGATCAGAGAAAACATTGGAGAAGTGCATCGCGAAGAGGTTGCATTTTTCGGCAGAAGACGTGGCAATTCTATCATTTAGTTGGAGTACCGCAGGCAGACCGGATGCCATCCGTTTAGAGTTGACAAATTTCCAGAACTTTTTCGGATTGCGGCGAAGCTCCCTTTGCGTACGAGCAACATAACGTCGATAGCAAAAACGGTTGTAACTGCGATATTTTCTTGTAGCAACGTTCAAATTCATTTTAGTGAAAGGGCATCTGGAGCTAGTGAACTTTCTAAGTAATTTAGAACGTAACTGTTTTAACCGCTTTAACCGTCCATTACTCCAGGGAGGTCGAAAAGGAGGTCGCACCAAGGGTAACGAGTTGTTAAAAACATCATCCAAAATTGAGCAAAAGACCCTCACGGCAATATCAACGTCCGTACAATTGAGGAAATCCGTCTAATCGATTACAGAAAGGACTCGATTCATTGTGTCGAAATCTGCGCGATTGAAGTTGCGAGCTGAAGTATCGAACGCCTATCGAACGCCTAATCGATAGAGTTTGGAAAAGAGATATCAAAATTGAACGGAGGGTGGTACGTGTCTATCGGAACAACGGCATCGAAAGCCTCAGTGACCGAGCTTATTGAGATAGACTCGTCCGTGAAAACCAAATCCAGCGTTGGGTTTTGAGAATTGCGTAGAGAGTTTCTTTGATCCATTCCATTCAGTTGCATTCCATCCAAAAGTGATGCACTAGCCGATGTTAATACTGAAATAGAGTCTATCACCATACTGTTACTGTCACTACGAATCCACGTCAATTGCGGTTGGTTGAAGTCACCGAGAAGAATAACGCTGCATGAAGGATGTTGCAATCTAACTTCAGATAAGCTATCAACATGCAGATCGATAATTGATCCATCCTGACTTTTTTCCGGTGGAAAATATGCTGTACCAATTAAAAACGAACTATGAGCATGAGAAACTTTCACCCACAAGGTTTCTATGCAATTGGTATTAGACAAAGTAACCAATGATGCGCTGAGCTTGTTAAACACCGCTATAAGTACTCCGCCACCCCTGCTACGACGACTATTGACACTACTTCTGTCACAACGAAATACATTATAATCAGAGACGAATAGCTGACTAGACGGTACTGAAGAATCGAGCCAGGTTTCGGTGAATGAGTAGATTTCGAAGCCGAGCTCTGATGTAGCAACGAAGCACTAACAAATCTTTGATTTCAAACCACGCACGTTCTGGTAATACAAGCGCAGCGCGTCAGATGAATTGGATGCGTCAATTGGGTATGTTTGGCGATGGTCAATAGGACGAGAGCTGCAAATTGAGGGGCAGTCATTGAACGCAGCGGGAGAAGAAGAAGGGTACTTGCCTGAAAGCACAGGCTGGAGAGCCCAGTTGCCTTCTTCGAACACAGGGCCGGGACGACTGTGTGGCAAGTCTTAGGGCTCGAAGTATAACTGAAAAGAAAATGCCAAAAGTTGTTTAATAGTTTCTATTTTACTGTCTAAAATTTTCAAAAGGATCGGTCTAGTGGGCGAATTTCTACAGCGTTTTTCCGTGATGCAAGATGTGACACACCTTTTAAATAATTTTGTTAAGAAAAATGTCATTTGAAGTTTTGAAAACACAAAAATGGTATCAACAGTCCAACAAAATTAAAAAAAAAAAACAGACTTTTCTAATATTTTCTACTGATGATCTTTTTTGCTGACTTTTGGCAATTTTTTTTTTAATTTTAATTTTTACTCCATTTATATTGAGATGTATGACTGAAGCACTTGGTCACATTTGGCTAAAATTCTCTTTCTCATGCGAGAGCTCTCACACTTGCTGCCCAAGTCGCTTACAGCTCGTGTAAACTCGGATAACGAGTGGAGCATGACCAGTGAAAGAAGATTGCACCTGTAAGCCGAACTGAAAACAGTGCTGTTTTCTCTCGGTTCTTTGTTGTTTGGGATCAAATCGGTTCTTTATGCATTATGCATCACAAATATGTCATAAAGTATAAATTTCGAACGTTTTCATTTTATTTTTCATTAAAAAATGTTTGTTGCAACTTACCCCTTTTTCTTAGTAGGGTAAAAATCGCATGTTTTTTTTTAGATTAAAAATAACTGAAGAAACCAATAATTTTTCTGACTACGTCAATTTCATGTTCCATCAACCTTTAAACTTATTATCTACGAGTGGTATGATCATCTGTGGACATTAAGTTTTAAGAAGCCATTGAAATTGAAACGTGTTGACGGTACACAATTTTGAGCAATTGCGAAAAATTCCATTGAAAGTCAATTAGGGTGATTTGCCAACCGTTGTTCTCTGCCCCATCGATGACAAAATTGTCAATATTACAGCCATCTATCTATTATAAAAAAAAACTGGATCAAGTAAATTGAAATGTTCACTGATGAAATGAGGCATTTTATGATATTTTCTGACATTTTGTTCTACCTTGCCTAATACGATTGATAAGATGTAATAATCCATTAATAATGGAGTGAAGTAAAGTTTCATCATTTGAAACTTAGTGGTTATAGCTGTTTTGATGTTACGCTAACCCGTACTGTACAGGAAAATATTTTTCATTTCATGAATTGTTGCGAATTTTGCGATATTTCAATGAGAAATCCCTTTTACTTAACAGATTTTTTTGGAACTTGGAATCGTGTATTCATAAACATACTTCAACTGCTGCTGGCAACCCGTTCCACGAAATCGTGCCTCCCGTAGTGCCAAAATGTCACCTACAAGCCTGCAGGTGCTATCAACCGAACTCATTAGCCGTATCGCTCGAGATGCCCGTTACTTTGGCCGGGAGGACTGTGTTCTGTAGTTAAGTCCGTTCTCGACATTGGCAACTTGTTGCATCGCTGCTGCAGTGGACCATTTATACCTCCAAATGTTTCTCATTTGTGTTCGTTTATTGTCATCATCGCCAATGAACCGAGTTCCTCGAGCCCCAGCATTTAACTACCCTCAAACTCCCAAGTTTTGGCCATCTTACATTTGGCCACGAGGCTTATCTGCGACGTTGTTGTTGCACGTGCTGCTCCATGTTCTTCGGGAAGATTCAGATCCCCGCGCCGGAGGTCGTTGAACACATTCTCGCTGCTACCAAAACAGAAAAAAAACGACTTTGGGATTCGGAATGGTTCCTGTTAACGGTATGGTGAAAACGACTTTTTCTTTGAGGTGGGGGAGTTGGATATTTGAGGTAAGGTGACCGACGAAAAAATGCACCATATAGCACTTCATTTGTAGTACGATTCCGTGAAATGACCATTCCTGTCGGGCTAATTGAGAGCCGTGCTGTTTGTCCACGCTAGGGGGAAGCTTCTTAATGTGGATGCACTGCACTGCAACTAATAAAAGCGGAAAGTAATGATCTTTTTCAGCATAAAAACTGTTAAACATTAAATTTCCAGCTGATTCAGGTAATCAGTTTTTGTGAAAATGACCACAGTTGTAACGGTTCTTGGACCACAGTTCTGAACTCATTGTTATTTTTGGAGTTGATATTAACGAAGAATAAAGTCTCTTGGATAAGTTAATATTAGTTGAAAATAAATGGATTACCGACTTTTTTTTTCTACCGACAATATTCCTCCAAAAAAATGTATTGAATGTTAAGTATAAATTTTAGGAGCTTTAAATTTTTGATAGCATCTAGTGACAAAATGCTGTTTTGTTTGATAAAACCAGTTACAAGACAATCACACAACATAAAGTCCAATGGCACCGAAAAATTCCCAGGCTCGATGATTAATGGTTTTCCATCAGCCCCATCAGACTCACCTTTCATCTCTCGACTGTCCGAAATGTTACTCCAGCTTAATAATCCAGATTTGTTGTTCTTTTTGTTCAAACTTTGGCCATCCATCCAGCACGCATTTCAACGCACAATATATCACTCAAAGTGGGTCCCCGGATCGGAAAGTCACCGAGACCGGGGGAACCTGCCGTGTCATCCTTGTGTCTCTTTTTTGAAGGCTGGAGCAGCAGCTTTTCTTTCCTGCTGCTGCCCCACATCGTGGATCCATCGTGGATTTTTGAATGCTGTGGGAAACAGCAGAGATTAGAATCACCTTGCAACGGAACCTGCTTGTTTGAGTTAATTTTTCACGTTTTACGGATTATTGTGCTGGTTTATGTTTAATGAACCTGTGTATTCGAAATAATGTTTCTGTTCGTTGGATCCTTTGCAGTGTTTCTCAAAAGAGTTTTTTTGTGACGGGAAGTCAAAAATCGAGTTTTGCGAGTCCACAAAATTTGGAATTGAAAAACCCTTATTGGAGTTGAAAAAATCTTTTCAAAAATCAATTATATCTTGTTGTATTTGTATCGTATTCGTATCGTATTCGTATCGTATTCGTATCGTATTCGTATCGTATTCGTATCGTATTCGTATCGTATTCGTATCGTATTCGTATCGTATTCGTATCGTATTCGTATCGTATTCGTATCGTATTCGTATCGTATTCGTATCGTATTCGTATCGTATTCGTATCGTATTCGTATCGTATTCGTATCGTATTCGTATCGTATTCGTATCGTATTCGTATCGTATTCGTATCGTATTCGTATCGTATTCGTATCGTATTCGTATCGTATTCGTATCGTATTCGTATCGTATTCGTATCGTATTCGTATCGTATTCGTATCGTATTCGTATCGTATTCGTATCGTATTCGTATCGTATTCGTATCGTATTCGTATCGTATTCGTATCGTATTCGTATCGTATTCGTATCGTATTCGTATCGTATTCGTATCGTATTCGTATCGTATTCGTATCGTATTCGTATCGTATTCGTTTCGTATTCGTATCGTATTCGTATCGTATTCGTATCGTATTCGTATCGTATTCGTATCGTATTCGTATCGTATTCGTATCGTATTCGTATCGTATTCGTATCGTATTCGTATCGTATTCGTATCGTATTCGTATCGTATTCGTATCGTATTCGTATCGTATTCGTATCGTATTCGTATCGTATTCGTATCGTATTCGTATCGTATTCGTATCGTATTCGTATCGTATTCGTATCGTATTCGTATCGTATTCGTATCGTATTCGTATCGTATTCGTATCGTATTCGTATCGTATTCGTATCGTATTCGTATCGTATTCGTATCGTATTCGTATCGTATTCGTATCGTATTCGTATCGTATTCGTATCGTATTCGTATCGTATTCGTATCGTATTCGTATCGTATTCGTATCGTATTCGTATCGTATTCGTATCGTATTCGTATCGTATTCGTATCGTATTCGTATCGTATTCGTATCGTATTCGTATCGTATTCGTATCGTATTCGTATCGTATTCGTATCGTATTCGTATCGTATTCGTATCGTATTCGTATCGTATTCGTATCGTATTCGTATCGTATTCGTATCGTATTCGTATCGTATTCGTATCGTATTCGTATCGTATTCGTATCGTATTCGTATCGTATTCGTATCGTATTCGTATCGTATTCGTATCGTATTCGTATCGTATTTATATCATATTTGTATTTTACAAAAGTAAAAAAGAACTAGTTCTTTTAATCGGCTTTACCAGTAACATTATGCGAAAACAACACGTTACATAATGAGAACCACTTTCGTTTTCCACCGAAGTAGGAAGAATTTGAAACAATTTGTACTAACATCTAGTTTCGGTTGTTAACTGTGCTGTTTCTGCCCAATCGTGACATCCACATCGAAAGCATAAGCTACAAGACGTCCATGTCGATGCGACGGACAACAACGTTCGGTGCGGTACCGTCATAACATCATAATTTTTCGTCAGTTTGGCGCACCAGAAGCCCCGCCATTTGGGCTCCGTGGCGACATGATGGTTGCATCGCTATAACCGGACTTGAGAAGGGTCAAAGTACGTTGGTGTGTTTGGTTGAGGACAGATTTTGAATGTCCTACTCGCGCGTCAGGCTGACATAAATTATAAAAATGACACTTGACTCTCACCTGTTACATGTAGGATGGAACCTAGATAGATGGAGCCTGTTTTTTTTTTAAATGAGGAAGGTGGCTGGATTATGCTTAATCATATTTTCTGTTTTCATCCGGAAAAAAAACTTGTCAACCAACTTTAAATGGTAATTTGAATGGAGCGTTCCGCATTTGAACTGTTATAAAATAACGATTTTCTTCTATCATTTGTAACGAAAGGCTTTTTTCAATTTTGTCATTTTTGTCATTTTTGTTGTTTTTGTCATTTTTGTTATTTTTGTCATTTTTGTCATTTTTGTCAAATTTGTCATTTTTGTCATTTTTGTCATTTTTGTCATTTTTGTCATTTTTGTCATTTTTGTCATTTTTGTCATTTTTGTCATTTTTGTCATTTTTGTCATTTTTGTCATTTTTGTCATTTTTGTCATTTTTGTCATTTTTGTCATTTTTGTCATTTTTGTCATTTTTGTCATTTTTGTCATTTTTGTCATTTTTGTCATTTTTGTCATTTTTGTCATTTTTGTCATTTTTGTCATTTTTGTCATTTTTGTCATTTTTGTCATTTTTGTCATTTTTGTCATTTTTGTCATTTTTGTCATTTTTGTCATTTTTGTCATTTTTGTCATTTTTGTCATTTTTGTCATTTTTGTCATTTTTGTCATTTTTTGTCATTTTTGTCATTTTTGCCATTTTTGTCATTTTTGTCATTTTTGTCATTTTTGTCATTTTTGTCATTTTTGTCATTTTTGTCATTTTTGTCATTTTTGTCATTTTTGTCATTTTTGTCATTTTTGTCATTTTTGTCATTTTTGTCATTTTTGTCATTTTTGTCATTTTTGTCATTTTTGTCATTTTTGTCATTTTTGTCATTTTTGTCATTTTTGTCATTTTTGTCATTTTTGTCATTTTTGTCATTTTTGTCATTTTTGTCAAATTTGTCATTTTTGTCATTTTTGTCATTTTTGTCATTTTTGTCATTTTTGTCATTTTTGTCATTTTTGTCATTTTTGTCATTTTTGTCATTTTTGTCATTTTTGTCATTTTTGTCATTTTTGTCATTTTTGTCATTTTTGTCATTTTTGTCATTTTTGTCATTTTTGTCATTTTTGTCATTTTTGTCATTTTTGTCATTTTTGTCATTTTTGTCATTTTTGTCATTTTTGTCATTTTTGTCATTTTTGTCATTTTTCTCATTTTTGTCATTTTTGTCATTTTTGTCATTTTTGTCATTTTTGTCATTTTTGTCATTTTTGTCATTTTTGTCATTTTTGTCATTTTTGTCATTTTTGTCATTTTTGTCATTTTTGTCATTTTTGTCATTTTTGTCATTTTTGTCATTTTTGTCATTTTTGTCATTTTTGTCATTTTTGTCATTTTTGTCATTTTTGTCATTTTTGTCATTTTTGTCATTTTTGTCATTTTTGTCATTTTTGTCATTTTTGTAATTTTTGTCATTTTTGTCATTTTTATCATTTTTGTCATTTTTTGTCATTTTTGTCATTTTTGTCATTTTTGTCATTTTTGTCATTTTTGTCATTTTTGTCATTTTTGTCATTTTTGTCATTTTTGTCATTTTTGTCATTTTTGTCATTTTTGTCATTTTTGTCATTTTTGTCATTTTTGTCATTTTTGTCATTTTTGTCATTTTTGTCATTTTTGTCATTTTTGTCATTTTTGTCATTTTTGTCATTTTTGTCATTTTTATTTTGTTTTGCAATTTCGAATTATTTTCAAATTTTTGTACCTACTTCAGTTGATCTAGTATAAATTTCTTTCAATTGAATACTTTTATAAAAAAAAATTGTTTTTTGGCTGTCATAAGGCCATGGAAGGCGTTTTTGCAAATTTTGTCTCTTTTATCTGTTGTCTTCCAATTCCTACATTTCAAATCAGTTATCAAAACAAGCTTTCTTGACTCAAATGCTTCCGTTGGGGCTGAACCCTCAATGGGGTTTTGATTGGAATGTCACGATTCATTTGAATATTCTTAATACTCTTTCTAACAGACATCCATCACTGAACGTCACCTTCAATCCGAGTTTCCAGTAACCTAACGATTACATTTTTTTTTCGCAACTTTCTTCGGCATGTTTTCATTCACCTTTTGGCACCAATTTTTGGGGCTTATCAAAATGAGCTGTTTGATACTAAACGGCTTAAAATCAGCTTGCTGGACCTAGGCTGGACTCTGGCTAGAGTTTTTTTTCGTTTCGTGATTGCAACATTACGATCATAAATCTTAACCAAAACAAGGTGCTTACCCCTCGAAAGCGTCAAGACGTCCATCTGAACTGCGTTCTGCGAACGAAAAAAGAGTATTTGAGCAAATTTTCCCAAGGATGCAATCGCGTGTACTTGTTGTTACGAACTTGCTGATGATACACATTTTTTGTGTCTCTCGCATGATCTAGTGCGAAACCTCAGCTGATGAACCTTTTTCCTTCCCTTAACCTGACCGTTTATTCGTAAACCTACCTGTAGCGACTTGTCGAGCCATGATCGGTCAGGTTAGTGCTAAAACTAGGGTTTGTCGATGGGGAGAAAGTCATTGGGCATGTTTTGGCAAACATCTACTTTTCTTCTCAAGTCGAGGGAGCTGACCTTCGAAATAAAAGAGGGGATAAAGAAAAGAAATGCTCCCAGAGGATCAGTGCGTGAGAGAAAGTCGTTCATTCGCCGGCTCGCTTGTTGCATCCAGTAGGTACAGTGTTTAAGTATGAAGAACATTCAGATTTGATTAATTTCAGCGTACTGACATAATTAAGTTTTACACAACACGCTAAGATGATCCACGTGGGAATTCTGCCGATTACTGAATGCATTTTGGGTGTACTCAGCGAGATAAAAATTACACAGATGAAGCCTTGCCTTGGAGTCAAATTCATATAAGTGCATTTTAAAAACTTCTTTGAAGATTTTCACACTGATGCTGAAATTCAGAAAAACTTTAAATTTCAAGTTTTTTTTCTATCATTTTCCTCTTGTGTATTTTCAACCTAGATTTTGTTTAGATTTACCCTAAATTTTGCAACATGTTAAAACAAGGTGTACTCCATTTCCCCGAAAACCATTGCCCAGAATGAAAAATCACCAGAATTTCAATCACCAGAAATCCACTTCCCCAGAATTTTTTCCCAGAATGCACCATTTCCCAGAATTTTTTTTCTCGGAATGAACCATTGCCCTGAAATTTTTTTACCAGAATGAACCATTTACCAGAAAAATTTTCGCCAGAGTTGCCATTTCCCAGAAAAAAAATTAATATATTTATTCAACCTGAAATTCAAAAAATACAAATAGATTTTTTCCACAAAAATAGGATTTCCATAATACTATACTTTTGTGGCATAGCCGCAACCAACGAGGATGAAGGGGCCGAGGCGGCACAAAGCCGCCGAAGCTCCCAAATCCAAGTTGCCGCAAACCCGCCGTCGGAAGCGGCGGCCCTAAAACATTGGTCTAGGTCTGCCGGAGCTTCCTAGGTCTGCGTGAAAGCTAGGGGTGATCCCTTAGTCCCGTCCGCCACGCGACAGCGTGAGGAGTCAGATACCAAAACGGTTTTTCAAAGGACCATGGTTAGCATTGAATCAATTAAAGTACCCAAACCATAAACAAAGCACAATATTGGTTCTAAAATAAATTTGGTTGGAAAATTTCAAACCTGTAGTTTCATTTAGAAAATTGTTTTGAAAAAATAAATTTCGAATCATATGAAATTTACAAGAATTCATTGGAAAAAAAAAGCAAATAAAAATACTAGAGGAAAAATTCTGGGATTCGTGCCATTCTGGGAAATGTTCCATTCTGGGGAAACAAATTCTGGGAAATGGTCTATTCAGGGAAAAAAATTTTTGGTAAATGGTGCATTCTGGGGAATTATTTTCTGGGAAATGATTCATTCTGGGGTTTGATTCCGGGTACTTGTCATTCTGGGAAAAATTCATTCTGGGCAAAAGTTTTCGGGTAAATGGGATACAATCGTAAAAACAGTCTACTTGAATTACCCGACCGAATGGTATGCTTAAGATCGAAGATCATCGTTTAAACGTCATTACAAATTTTAAGCTGATATCAACTATTCCTCAAGAAACAAATTCCAATCTCATTTTAATTTTTTGTTTCTTGTTTTTCTATTTAAATGCTCATCTCCACATTCCAAGGGATTTTAATTAGTTACACAAAGCCACATTTGTCCAAGGTTTTTTTTTGTGATGGTCCCCTGAGGCCCATTTGGGTCCTCCCTCCACCCCATACGCATCTTTTGAAGTGGGAGGGACAATTTATCCTTTGGATACTTGTTCATACATTTCTTTGTCATTTTCTGAACTATGTACTTGATCGTCTTATCAACTCCTGCGTATGTCCATCACTGTACAGATTCTATGTCTGATAACGGATCAGATTGCCATCACATTATAAAGATCCCATTTAGGATTCTTGCTTATGTTAAAAGGTTCTCTTCACATATAGTTTTGCCATTCTTTTGAAGCTGTTCATATTCGAATTATCTTTGATGTCTTGCGGCAGGTTATTATACATCTTCAGGCCGTTGTAGAATATAGATCGTTTTGTCATTTCTTTTTTAGCAATGGAAAGTCTAAAATCACAAGCTCTTCTCGTATTGTAACTGTGAATGTCGGTCCGAACTGTAGGTCTCGAGCCAAATATGAAGGTGACATTCCTTTTTTCATTTTATGGACAAACATTAGGCTGTTATAAGCAATACGTTGTTTCACAGATAACCATTTAAGCATGTCGAGCGTAAGAGCACTAGGTGTGTATCGGTTGAAACGTGTCACAACTCTCATAATTTTATTTTGGATTTTCTGCAATCGCTTTATTTGTGTATCTGAAGCATTAAGTAGAATTGTCGAACAGTATTCAAAATGTGGCATAATAATCGACTTCACGTAAATGATTTTTGACCAGAAAGTCAAATATCTGTTTATCCGGCAAAGAATACCATATTTTTTGGCAATTTTTTTAATTGTATAGTCCACATGCTCTATAAAGTTTAGCTTATCATCAACTTGCACTCCTAGATATTTTGTTTGACGTACTCTTTCGATTACACATCCGCTAATAAGCAGATTTGGGCAATTCACAATTTTGCGGTTGCCTATAATCATCCAGTTGGTTTTATCGAGATTCAAGCAGAATTTTCGTTGTTTCAGAAACTCAGTAATGTTTTCCAAATCAGCATTTGCTTCATGCTTTATGAGTTCTAAGTTTTTACCTATCCAATAAGACACTAAATCATCAGAAAACAGTTTCAAGTGACCGTGCTGTAGACACATTTTCAAGTCGTTGATGTATAAGATAAAAAGAATTGGCCCCAGGACACTTCCTTGAGGGACACCCAACTTATTTTCTTTAAACTGAGAGTAAGACGAGCCAAACTTTGTCAGTTGCATTCTATTTTCCAAGTAACTTTTGAACCAGTTTAAGACCATGCCACTTAATCCAATTCTTGCTAACACCTCCAACAGTTTCAGTCGATCAATCGTTTCGAACGCTCTCTTAAAGTCAAGGAAAACGGCGACTGTGTAATTCCCATTTTCAGCATTCTCTTTCCATTTTCGAAGTATCGAATTTACCGCTGTTTCCGTGGAATGCTGTTTCCTGAATCCTGATTGTTCCTCAATCTAAATATTTTCCGACTCAATGAACTGTAGCAATTGCCGTTTGAATGCTAATTCTAGCACTTTTTCCTGTAACTCTAACATGTTAATAGGTCTGAATAAGGTTGATTCACGTGCATTGGGCTGTTTCGGAACAGGAATCACTGTTGAAAATTTCCATGTATTTGGCATAGTACCTAATTGCAGACTAGTGTTTATAATTTCCAATAGTGGATTTGCAAGTATTGTTAAAGAGTCCTTGAAAACTCTTAGTGATACATTGTCGATGCCCGCAGTAGATTTCAAGTTTTTTACTATTTCACAAAATTCTTGAACAGTAACGCTTTCGAAGGAGCTCCAGCTTCGATCATTGTAATCTATTTGTCCCAAGCTGGTATTTGAACCCGCAACTCTACTATCATGAATTTGCTTGACACTGTCTACGAAATAATTATTGAAATTTTCCGCAATTTCCGATTCATTTGTCATTGAACTGACCGACACTGAAACTGACGGCATTGAACGCATCTAATCTTAATGACAGGTCGATAAATGAATGGCATAATGAGTTTGAAAACATAAGTGAGAAGTGAGTTCAGAAAATTAGGCGGCAAAGCTAGAGGAAAAAACAAAACAAAACAAACAAGTACGGAGAGATTGTGTTAGCGTATCAATTTCAATAGCGGCATATTTAACAAGTTTCTTTTAAATAACCTGTTTTGCATTGTGAAATATTATCTATTCTTACGAATTGAGGTAGGCATAGGCGTACACGAGCGAACTTTATACATAAATATAATTGAAAGTTTCTAAATCCTAGGGAAAGTGCTAGCTTAAAGTAATAGAACGGAGGTGAAACTGAAGTGCGATCGCTCAAGTAAAGGAGGCAACTACGCGGGAACACAGTTCTCAAAGTGCCAAATTACCCGCAAAAGCTGAATTGAGTAGAGATGAGAAATTAGTTGAGAAATTGTGCAACTTATTTAACTAAGCATATTTCATATCAAAGGTGGTTAGCGGAAACTCATTGCTGGAATCAAGACAGGAAGAAGTATAGGGAGAAATTACTAAACGTAAGCTACTGTTTTTATCCTCAAACATTCCTTTATCATTAGAAGAATTGTACTTGTAGGATTTTAAAACGTGTCCATCCAACTTCGAACGAATTAAAGGAGCGTTAAAAAATTCGGAAATTGATTTTTTCCTTGTTACCGTGGTCCGCAAGTAACAAAATAATATTTTAAAATCGTTTACTGAAGGATGTCTGATTCAGCCAGCACCGCAGCCACTGCTGCCCAACAAGGTAAGAGCGTAGCTAGTAGGTCCCCCAAGGCGAAGAGTGATACTCCCCTTCAACTAAAGTCCGTTGCTCTTGGCCTCTATTCTGAGAACGGCGATACGAAACAAGGCACTACTAAGAATAACAAAGAGCCGTCTTCTGAAAGGCTTCATCCCTTAACCAACAAAACTCCTCCCAAAGATATAAGCCATTCTGTATCCGCAAAAACGGTCGTCAATGTCGGTCACAGCTGTGGGACGTGTAAGTCAGTGGATAATAGCCGAATGGTACAGTGCAACGATTGTGATGAGTGGAACCATTTTAGTTGCGTGGGTGTGAAACGAAGTGTTGAGAGTAAGAAGTGGAACTGTGCAAAGTGCAGAGTGAATAAGAAGAAGGCGGGTGCTACAAGGGTTGCCAGGAACACTGCTACAGCGAAGGAGGCCGTAAATTCAAAGCCGGAGAAAACCAGCGGCGTGAAGAAGACCAAAACTTCATCTGCAACGAAGGAGATGGAGAATTGGAAATCGAGGAAACCCGTGGGAACAACGAAACCATCGAAAGCTGCTTCGGTGAAGTCTGTGGGATCAAGAAAATCAGCGAAAGAGCATCTAGAGTTGCAGCTACGTAAGATCGATGCGGAACAGACGTTGCTCGAGGAAAAGAAGAAGTTGATGGAGAAACACTTCAGCATTCTCGAAGAGCTAGTCGATCTCGAAGATGAAGAAGCAGTCGAAGAAGAGGTGGACGCTGATACCAAGGTGCAGAGCTGGTTGGGCGCCGCTGGTGGCGAGCGCAACGAAGAAGAACCATATTCTACGAGTGAAGAAGAAGATTGCGAGAACGATGAAGAAGGTGAAGGCTTCGAAGAAACGGATTCCAGCGATGATTCTGATGAAAAGGATCAGGAAGATAGCAGCGATGATTCCACGGAGGACGAGTTAGACGGGAACAATGATTACACGTTCAATCTCAAGGGTCGTTCTACGCCAGCGAAGAAAGGCGAAAGCAAACTGAAAAAGACCACCAGCAACCGGTCGAACCATAGCCTGACGCGTAATCAACTCGCTGCCCGCCACGTAGTTGCAAAGGACCTGCCCATCTTCTCAGGGAATCCCGAAGAATAGCCGATGTTTCACTCCACGTACCAAAGCACGACTCGGATGTGCGGTTACACAGAGGACGAAAATATGCTGCGACTCAGGAGCTGCTTGAAGGGAGCTGCGTTTGCCGCAGTACGAAGTTTCCTTCTACACCCAAGGACAGTGAATAGGGCAATCGACGCGCTTAAACTGAAATTTGGACAGCCACGGTTCATAATTCAGTCGCTGAAGGATCGGGTTATTTCTTTACCTGCACTCAACTCTGAATCGATGAACAAGATCATTGACTTCGCGCTAGAGGTGCAGAACCTAACTGCGACCATCGACGCTTGTGGGCGAAAGGAGCTCAAGCGAGATTCTTCGTTGCTGAACGATCTTGTTGGAAAACTCCCTGGCCCAATGCAACTACAGTGGGCGAGATATACCAGAAATCTTCACAAGCTCAACTTGGTGACCTTCAGCGAATGGATTTACAGCATCGGAGAAGACGCTTGCTTGGTCTCTAAGCCACGTAATCTAGAAGAACCGCTTCAGATTCAGGAGCCGCGCCAGAGAAGCAAGGCTTTTGTGAATGCTCACGCTGAACACTATTGCCCTAGCGGGGCAGAATATCACTTTCAACGGCAAAGTAGCAGCGCACCGACAGTTGCCGCAAGGCGCCCTAACATCACAGGATGCCTTGTCTGCAAAGGGTCTTGCATAACTCTGTCGAAATGCAAGCGATTCCAGGAGCTCTCGTATGACGGACGGTGGGCGACAATACATGAAGCTAATGTATGCCAGATGTGCCTTAAGTCGCATAGAGGAGGGTGTCAATTCAGGAACTGTGGAGTCAACGGGTGCACCTTCCTACACCACCCATTGCTACATAAAGAGCTGAACGCAGAGTCGACGGAGATACAGACGCCTGTACCCGCACCACGGGAAGAGCGGTCCTGCAACACTCATCTGTCAGGGTCCAACACTTGTCTTTTCCGATTTGTTCTAGTCGTCGTGTATGGGAACGGGGTTGTTATTCATTGCTACTCCTTCCTAGACGACGGGTCTTCGGTGACACTCATGGACCAAGAACTTGTGGATGAACTTAACCTGACAGGAGAACCTCGTCGTTTGAGTCTCAAGTGGACTGGAGGCACACATCGCACCGAAGATAACAGCCAGTGTCTGGCCTAAAGGGAGAGCGTTTTCATCTTGGGGACGTACGAACAGTAAGCGGACTGCAACTACCGTCTCAAACACTCGACGCGCAACAACTTCAGGCCGAGAACTCCTACCTCCGAGGGATTCCCCTAGAGTCTTATAATAATATTCAGCCTCGTCTACTGATCGGCGTGCAACATGCCAGCATAACACTTGTGAAGGAGAGTCGAGAAGGCAAGCCAGGTCAGCCGATCGCCGTTAAGACTGCTTTAGGATGGACGATCTACGGTGGATTGCCGACGGGAGAGTCGCTTAGCATGGTACACTGCACGTATCACATTACCTCCTGCGACCACAAGGCAGAGAGGAAACCTGATGAGGAACTCGAAAGTGTCCTGCAACTGTCGAATGGTGAATCGACGCCAGCCGCCGGTCCGCGTACTTCCGCTATAGATGTCGCATCGATCTGTCAAAAGGCCACATTGGCTCGACCGTCCGCACATGCCGAAAAGAAATTGGCAATAGGGAGTAGAGTTGAAAAGAGTAAGAGGGGTCCTCTGATTTTTCTGTTTATCCTAGGGGTCTACTTAAAATTTGCTGGCTCTTTAACCTCAAACCTACGCAGCGACATTAGGGAAATCAACTTCGTTATCATCGATCGAGAGTTGAAGCTGGCTTTGCAAGCGGTCAACCAGTACAAGATGGCGCAAAGGCTTGTTTTGTCGACCGCCATCTGGTGTTTCAATCCACCGGCAGCTCCCCATATGGGGGGAGCTGGGAACAACTTGTACAATCCGTTAAGCACACATTGTTGGAAATGCAGCTAGCACCGAACTGGTTATTAGGCAGGACCGATGGTTTTAAACTCTGGGTCGAACTCTTTGGAACGGTAAACCGAGACGGGCAAGTACGCATCGCGACAGTTCAAACAATGAAAAAGGTGGGCGCGAAACTTGTTGTGAAGGCTGCATCGCTAAACATGGGAAAAAAAGAAGAGTTTGCTGGCTCAGAGACGGAGTCAGCAAACTAGGGGGGAGTGTCATTGAACTGACCGACACTGAAACTGACGGCATTGAACGCATCTAATCTTAATGACAGGTCGATAAATGAATGGCATAATGAGTTCGAAAACATAAGTGAGAAGTGAGTTCAGAAAATTAGGCGGCAAAGCTAGAGGAAAAAACAAAACAAAACAAACAAGTACGGAGAGATTGTGTTAGCGTATCAATTTCAATAGCGGCATATTTAACAAGTTTCTTTTAAATAACCTGTTTTGCATTGTGAAATATTATCTATTCTTACGAATTGAGGTAGGCATAGGCGTACACGAGCGAACTTTATACATAAATATAATTGAAAGTTTCTAAATCCTAGGGCAAAAGTGCTAGCTTAAAGTAATAGAACGGAGGTGAAACTGAAGTGCGATCGCTCAAGTAAAGGAGGCAACTACGCGGGAACACAGTTCTCAAAGTGCCAAATTACCCGCAAAAGCTGAATTGAGTAGAGGTGAGTACTGTTTTTATCCTCAAACATTCCTTTATCATTAGAAGAATTGTATTTGTAGGATTTTAAAACGTGTCCATCCAACTTTGAACGAATTAAAGGAGCGTTAAAAAATTCGGAAATTAATTTTTTCCTTGTTACCGTGGTCCGCAAGTAACAAAATAATATTTCCAATTCCGCAATTTCCGATTCATTAGTAGTTTCAACACCATTAAAACGTACTGATTTAGATTTTACACCACTTAGGTTTACTAAACGTTTAATCGTTTTCCATAAGAGTTTTCTGTCGTTTCTCTTCTTGAACTGATTGATTTTTGGCTTCTTTTATTTTCTGAGAGTATTCATTTCGCACAATTGTGTACCTCAGGCAATTTCTCTCACATGTCTGGCGAAGGAATTGGCTGTACAGCTTATCTCTTCTTCTCTTCAACAGGCGAAGGTTACTAGAATACCAATTATTGGTGATTTTTCTATTTACTCCTCGTTCATTTACAAAGGCATTGATCTATTCTACAGTAATAAATCAAAACCTTTAACAGTTTCGTTGAAATCGCGGCATACTAATGTACCCAATCCTGACTCAAGAATCCGACAGAAGTCAGGTGCTGCCGTTTTGTTTTCATGTTACGCTTGCACGCACCTTTTTGTTTCTCAATAAGAGTATTGGCATAAATTGGGCTTAGAAATAAGAAAAAGGTGTAATTTTTTTAATACTTGAAATTCTATTCACTACAAGCATACGGAACTTAATTTTGAATCATTTTTTTAATAAGTTATCGGAAATATCATTGATTTGTTTGTTGTTTGTTTTTCATTGTTTCGTATTTCAAAAATTTATTTTTTTATTCATATGATCCCTCCGTCCCCATCCATATTTTGATGCAAAAATGTGCAAAACTACGTAAACTTTCCATTCCTTTTTTTTAAATTTATTTGTTGTGACTTAAACAATTCGGAGGGTTTGAGGGTTTGATTGAAAAAAAAAACGGTTTTCACACCACTGTTTTGCAGTTTTTGTGGCCATGATTCTAAAAAACTTCAAAAAATATATTCTTGTTTGCAACGTAGGGCTAATTGGGGTACTTAATGAAAAAATACTCAGTTGTTCATACTATCAGCTCACGTAAAGATTATTTTTTTCTTATTTTTAAGTTATAGCGTAAAACGCTTGTTCATTATTATCCCGTTAGTTCATAATTACCCCCTTGTCTTTGGGGTAGTTATAAACACTGTTATGATTCTCGTTATGTGATGACTTTAGATATTGGCTATATTCCTAGACTCGTAGGGATGAATGACAGCTTGGTGTTAAATGTCCGGAAAAATCTATATTCCTAGATTTCAACCATCTAAACAAGGCTTTGTAGTGAGATTTTTCGAGTCCTAAAATTTAAGGTTGAGAAGTTATGGGTTATTTCCAGTTTTCAATAGGTGGGGTGGGAGGCATTCTTTTCTTTCCACACTCAGCCATATTCTTATTATAATTTTCATAAAATGCGTCTTATGAACTGCTTTCTAGAGTGCAAAATTGTTTTTCATACGAATCTCATGAAATTCTTTCAGATTCCACAAGAATATCTTTTGAAAAAATAGAAGAAACGACAAAGTGCAAAAAATAATAAACAAATGCATTCATTCCATCAGTATTTTTTTCATGGTTGTATGGAGTTATGGAGGTTAAGTGAAAAGTGATTTTTCTAAATGGTGAGCTTGTGAAAAAGTATTTTTTTTTTTTTGTGGGACTGAAAACATTTGTGAATTAAAATACTTTTTCATTCGTTTAATTTTCAGCAAAACACCGTCAAAATACTCAAGATCAAATGACCATGACGAAAATAGCAAAATGTAAGTTTTTTCCATAATTTTTTTTTTTTTAATTATTTACATTAAACATGACATGTCCTGTTTCCATAAGACCCTCTTTTGAAAAAAAAGCTAACTTCTTGATTTCAATGGTTATTGTAATGATGGCTGGAAAAAGTTTATTTTAATAAGTAACCAATACTAAGAAAACACGTGTCCATAGTTTCCCTGTTTTTTTTTTCTGAATATGGGGTGAATATGAACATTCCTTTATGCGTGAGTGTGTTTTTTTTTTCAACAGAAAATCATATCACACATCATGGAGCATCAATTATTCAACGTAAAATTTCAAAAGCAACATTTTAACTCTATTCACATCAACGAGGGAGTTTATTGAAAAGGCATTTGTTCGGAACAATCCCTTGTCCATAAAAACCCCACTTAGCTCTATAGCATCTAACTTCAGCTTTGTTGGACGCTAAGTGAAATTTTATTTTGAACAATCCGTAGATCTACCATTTTTTTCAAATTTTTTCTTCGACTTTGAATAACGAAAAACTGATGTGTTGAGGCTAAGTATTGTCTAAGACACATACAGTTACGTTAAAAAAAGAATTAAATCGCGGGAAGCGATGCATTCACTTCCAACTTTGACTTGTTGCCATTTCTGTCTGGGTTGATATTTTTTCATGCAATGCCTGTTGGACAATAATAAACCCCATTTTCAAATCGGTCAAATTTTGATCGCGTCAATCGATTTCGATAAAACTGTGCTAGGTACTATAATGAATTTTTACATCTTTTGGCCAAATTTCAGGTATATTCAATGAAAGTTGTCAAAAATACAGCGAATTTTGTGAATTTCCCTTTTCCACAAGAAAAGCGAATATCTTCTTATTTTTCCGAGTGTTGGTTGAGTAGTTGAACTAAATTTTGTGAAAGTTTCATGAAAAATTATCAACCTACACTGAAAAAGCAAGCGCTCTGCCTCACGCGATTTCATTCTTTTTCGAACGCAACTGTATTTAAGTTGCATTAAAAAGTTCTTAAAGCTATAAATTTTGTATAAATCAGTTGGCGAACAAGAGACCCGCCAAACTTCCAAAAGTGTCATATTGACTTTCAAGAGCGGATTACGGTGAAATAATTTTACACTGGGTTTCATGGAGGAATGTGAAATTTCATTCAATTTTAGCAAAATGGCATTTAAACTAATGCTATCGAATCCGTCATTCGATTATCTTCGTAATTTTTTTAGAAAAGTGACAAAAATCTAAGGAATAAAATGCTCATTTTGGTTTTTTGGAAAAAAAAACTAAAGTTTATAAAAGGAAAGGAAATAAGGTAGGCTTACCAGATATTCTCAGATAAAAGCGGGACATTTCACTTATGAAAAGCGGGACATCGCAGAAAAATCGGGACATTTTGAAAATTCTAAATAACCAAATTTGTATAATTATTTCTAGAGATGTACCGAATATTCGGTTGGCCGAATATTTGGCGCCGAATACCGCCAAAAAACCGTTGAGACGAATATTCGGCTCACCGAATAGTTGAGCTAAGTATTCGGCCGGATAGGCCGAATATTTATTTTACCAAATTTATGCAATAACTGAATTTTCAAAAATTTTCAACTGTGTTACAAAACGATTTTTTTGAGTAAATTTTAAAATAAACATCAATTTCGGTTTAATTTTTAGATACGATTTAAACACTGCTGCTGTGATTCAATGAAAAGTTTAAATTTCAAGTACCTAATTTCCAAGTTTTAAAAAAAATCGTCCAGACCCGGCCGTGTGGATACGTGTGGTAGAAAGCAGGCTTCCGAAAAGTACTGGCGAACAACAGTTTTCTTGCGAATGTCGCACATGCACCTCGATGAAAGCTTCCCGAATATTTCTTCCCGGACAATTTTAGAAGGAGCGGTCGTGCGATGTACAGCGATGCCTTGTTTTACCTCATGCGAGAGTTTGTTCGTGGGTATGAAAATTTTTTAAGCTTCGTGACAGTTTTCAATGCGTTGAATTTCGCATGACAGTACTACTTACTCCTTCCGACTGTAGCCGAGATTCTCTCGGGCTGAGTTAATTTCGAACGAACGTATGAATTTTTCTTTTGCTTGAAGCTACAGCGGGTGGTGATCACCACAATCACCCTCCCCTTCCTTTTTCGCCTAACCTGCACCGGCACCACACATCGTGTTACGCGCCGATCGTATGCTGCTGCTCGGTACGAATAGATGGCTCGATCGATCTATTCGAACCGAGCAGCAGCGCATACGCTCGGGCATGGGTACGATATGGGCACGACAGTCACCCGTGACAGTCCTGCCCAAAACTGTCACGCCCTGCAGCCGACAGTTGGATGAAATTATTTTCGAAATAGGAGGCATGAAGGGATGAAAACCGAACTGTCGGTTGGGTTCGCTACAGCTTAAAGCACAACATTTTCGGCAACGCATGCTTTGAGCCGATTGTTCAGATACAGCCTGGATTCTCGCACGTGTGCGATGTAGCCGAAGCGTTTCGATTCGTTACCGACGGTACAGCAGCGAACCGAATGGCAAGGAAAACCGAGACAGTTTGTTTGGCAAGAAAAAAGCTGTCATAGCAAAGCTGTTCTTTTCGGAAGCCTGGTAGAAAGCATAGTATGCTGAAGGTTGAAGATCACCGATCTTTTTGGCAACTATTTTGGGAGACTTCTGATGAAATTCGAAATACATCTAATTCAAAGTCTAATAAGTTGTT
Organism: Uranotaenia lowii; assembly: GCF_029784155.1. Classification (NCBI taxonomy): domain Eukaryota; kingdom Metazoa; phylum Arthropoda; class Insecta; order Diptera; family Culicidae; genus Uranotaenia; species Uranotaenia lowii. Next base: position 66,741,779 of record NC_073692.1, on the reverse strand, counting down.
TCAAAAAGCTTCGCACCTGTTTTGACATGTTTTGTACCAGATTTCACAGGAACCCAATCTCTTTGGTGATAAACGTTCTGGAAACAACAAGTAATTTGATGTCCTTTCAGCAAATGGTGACATTTTGAAAATCAAAGCGACCTCTGTTAAAGAAGATCTGATGTATATCAATGTACCTATCTGATTGAATATAATCGTTTTTAAAACATGAGGGACATTAAGATGAAAGAAAAAGAAGAAAAAGAAAATTTTGCTTTTGTATTTCGGTGGAAAACTAAACAGAATATTCAATATTCGGCCGAATATACTATTCGGTACATCTCTAATTGTTTCCACACATGTGTATATGTTCCTTCAGCTTAAATAGTGCATAGAAAGTACTAAAATTGAATAAAGAACATTTGTTTAAAAAATTTCATTCCCAAGAATAATTTCATCTCTGTAAACTCCGTACACTTCAGTCAAAAATGTTGTAGTTCAAAGCAATTTAAATCCCGAATTTGAAGAAAGTTTTTGTTTTATTAAACAGCCGGTTTTGATCATCTACCTGTTTTTTTATCCGAAATTCCTTTTTATTGAGCTTTATATTCAACGAATTCTGCTAGGATCCGGGACAAAAATATTGAGCCATCATCAGTAACACACAACTTAAACAACGTTATCTTCAAAAGAAAAATATTAACATCGCTAAAACGTGTTTAAAGTATGCTTAACTAAACCCAATTTTTATGGTGATGCAAAAATAAGCTTGTCAGATTGACGGGCTTGGCCGAACTTATCCGGATATTTGACACAAAATTTAGGAAAAGTTCGCTCCGGCTGGTTGCCCGAATGTCGTAGAAAAAAAGCTTGGATTTTTCACAGATTTTTGCATTTATTTTCGAAATTGAACAAAAAAAGAATAAATTGAGCTTTTACAATCATGAACAGTATTTCGGGAGCCCAAGAAAAGATTAAAAATGCGCTGTTATGTTTTGATGTAAAAATATATTTTCAAGTGTATCCTTTTTGAATTTTATCGAATAATTGAATTTGATTTCTATTGAATGGTTTTGACCAAATTTGCTCGGATATTCCCAGGATTTTGGGATGCAAATTTTGAAATCAGATGCCCGGTTTTATTATTGAATTGCCTAAATTCACCAGGTCTGGATATGGAAAATATTCTGGCAACCTTAAATGCGAAACAAAACGAATTATTTAACTAAAAAAAATGCTGCTTATTTCGAGAAAAGGAAAAACAAAAAAACATTAAATTTGAATTATTTTTTGTGTTGAACCATTGAATGGAAATTGAGACTAAATTAAGGCTTTTCCAGTGTAAGATAGTGAAACTTCATAAAAGTGTCACCTATTTAATTTATCGATAGGGCTGATGAATATCATGTTTTTAAAGTAATAAAGTTTCTAGTTTGGAAAATCATAAATGGATAAAAAAAAAAGATTAGAAAACAATGACAGTAGTAGAAAATAATCGAGGAGAGATTTTATAAGAAGCGCTTTCATCAAGCACTGATCAACTATTCTGGAGGGAAGAATCGGAGAAGGTTGAGTCTACCACAAAGGTTTTCTCAGGAAAAAAGTAGGACATTTTGAGAGAAAAGCGTGGAACATGTCCCATTTTTGCGGGACTGATGGCAATTCTAAAATAAGAGCACATTTTTACCCCACATTTTAATCTGCAGAGATATAAGCAAAACATATGGCTACATTTTTAAAAATTGATTTAAAAACACGTACAATTAAAACTGTCTTTTTTTAAATTTCAGAAAAAAAATATCTCTGGAACAAATTCATTAGGAATTCAGCGAAATTCCTTTATATCGAGATAAAGACTAGAGCATTTAAATTCGCCAGAACGTTTTGGACAGAAGTACCAAAACTGATTATAGCAAACAAGTTTTTTCCTCGAATCAGAAATGCTCTTTTTTTCAATAACATTGAACCCATGCCATTCCAAATTGTAGTCTCCTTAATAAGATCTATTACCACGAATCGGTTATCTTTTCGGTTCATAGAATACGTTTCGTGTGAGATGGGAAAGCGCTTGATCGACGAACTTCTTCGCTGCTGTGATGCTACCGGTACTTGTGGCATCGATACGCCATTCAACCTGTTTTCTCATGTGAAAATAAAGAATTAGTAATCGTTAAGGGAAATAATCGATTTGTGAACCCTCATTTTTCTGCTCGTTATTGTTTGTTTTCACCCTTTTTGTGGGTACCTACCTGACTGACTCGACCGACGATGGTTTGTGGCGATTTGCCTACTATTCGCGTAACTAATGAGATCTTTGCGTAATTTATGGCACTGGCTAAGCCAAACCGATTACCTTCATCCTCTTTCTACGGTTTCATACATCTGACCCTTTCTTCGTGGGTATGATTATTTCTCTTTAGTTCGGGTGCTCGACTCTCGGTCGAAATGAGCCCGTGATGATGATGATGAAGGAAATCGTTCGTTGCTCACCTGTTGCCTAATCGAGAAAAACTTCACCGATCACTGGTTGAGTTAAGCTCTGGCTGTAAGAGGTCAACTGATAAACTTTAAGGTAGTGCGTTCATGGGTGAAATTTAATCAATTTATTGCCATTCATCGATTGTTCACTTTCTTCAGTGATTATGATTCCTGTGGCAGTTCGTTGATAAACACAGAATAAGCGGCGTAATCCGCTGCCGTGATTGCGATTGATGTGCTGGAATTAAGGTAACAAAGTTAACAAGTTAATAATCGTGTCGTTCAATTACGCATGAAATTCATTTCGATGCATAAAGCTGAGCCTCATATGTATGTATGTAGGAAAGGACTCAGCGGACAACCTGAGCCGATCAAACGAGAAAAATAAAACAACCTGAACAACTTGAATCAGCATCATCTCGTCAGCAAGCAACCTGTGACGAAGCACTTAACCCCTGAGGTGATCTACACACATTAAGATTCGTTACACCTGGGCCCTCGAGGGTCGATTATTAGGTTGTGGAGGGCAGTTCGGAGAGCATAAAAACAAAAAGAACGCTCGTTTCCATGCTACGGAACGAAAAGGCCTCATCATCATCGTCGTCGTCTTGAGAGCAGCATCAAGACATGAAGAACATACAACGACTACACTACAGAGAGGCAAAAAAAACAAATCTAGCTTAACAAGATCGAAACACTTGCCTCGTGCGATGATGGTTTGGAGGTGGGTTTTTTTCTCAACTTCATCATAGAGACGACATGAGTAGAGGCTTAACTTGGGCGAGTTCACTCGGTCGATGGACCTTGGGGCGGAAAAATGGAACAAATTTCTAACGCCATGCTATCAAAAAAAAACTGGAATGTGCTTTTGGATCATCAAATCAATTCCTGGACATTAGCAGTGATAGAGTTTCCCATACTCGATTGATAAAATATGTAGAATGTAGATCCATGATGTTGACCCCATGTTTGTATCCTTATAATCCCTTAGAAGGCACAAAATTACAAAGAACCGTATTAACCAGAAAATGGGTTTTAAATTTTGTTACAAAATTAGGAACATTTTTTAATTATAACAAATGCGGTTAAAAGCATGACATATATAATAAAATCATGACATAAATTTGACAAATGTGGTAAAAAATGACAAAAATATAATAAATATGGTGAAAACATACCAATACCTGACAAATATGACTAAAGTTTGGCAATAAAATTAAAAAAATCTGTCAAATATAACAAAATTATGGCTTAAATTTGACTAAAAAAAAACTATAAAATGACAAAACAAGAACGAAATAACATTAAAATCTAACAAATAAACAAAACTTTAACAACTGTGAAAAACATGACAAAAATATGACCAAAATAACAAAAAAACACAAATATAAAAAAAATATAAAAAATATGGCATAAATATGATTAAAAATTAACAACACAATGACAGATGACAAAAGATAACAAAATTTATGACAACAATCTGACAAATATGTCAAAACTTTTACAAAAAATGTGACATAAACTAAACAATTGAATGAGAGAAAATCGGTCACCTCTGACATTATTATGGATAATGTGACAAAAAGGATACAAAATTATGGCAATCATCGACCAATATGACAATTTATACAAAAAATAGACAAGATAAATGGCAAATGTATGCCAAATGTGAACAAAAATATACAACAAATTGACAGATACCCTATTTATCACATTTTGTTCACTTTGCCATATTTACTAAGTTTGACAAACTAAATTTTTATTATAATATTGATACATTGGCTTATTTTAATCATAATTTTGTCACATCTTCAGATTTTTGTCTTTAATTTGTCATATTTTTATCACATATTTATGTAATGATTTTGTCATTTAATTCTCATATTTGCATCATAATTTTATTACACTTGTCATATTTTTGCATTTTGTTTGGTCATATTTTGTTATAATTATGTCATATTTTTATTATTTTTGTTATATTTTTCATATTTTTGTTAATTTTTACCTCTTTTATTATATTTTTGA